>NW_027411859.1:0-120066 GCF_047663935.1 Musca autumnalis | reverse complement strand
ACAAAAGTTCACCGGGCATGACTTTCCCAATACAAAAGTTCACCGGGCATGGCTTTCCTAATACAAAAGTTCACCGGAGACGACTTTCCCAATACAAAAGTTCACCGGGCATGACTTTCCCAATACAAAAGTTCACCGGAGATGACTTTTTCCATAGAAAAGTTCACCGGGCATGACTTTCCCAATACAAAAGTTCACCGGGCATGACTTTCCCAATACAAAAGTTCACCGGGCATGGCTTTCCCAATACAAAAGTTCACCGGAGATGACTTTCCCAATACAAAAGTTCACCAGGCATGACTTTCCCAATACAAAAGTTCACCGGGCATGACTTTCCCAATACAAAAGTTCACCGGGCATGACTTTCCCAATACAAAAGTTCACCGGGCATGACTTTCCCAATACAAAAGTTCACCGGGCATGGCTTTCCCAATACAAAAGTTCACCGGAGATGACTTTCCCAATACAAAAGTTCACCGGGCATGACTTTCCCAATACAAAAGTTCACCGGAGATGACTTTTTCCATAGAAAAGTTCACCGGGCATGACTTTCCCAATACAAAAGTTCACCGGGCACGACTTTCCCAATACAAAAGTTCACCGGAGATGACTTTTCCCATACAAAAGTTCACCGGAGATGACTTTCTCAATACAAAAGTTCACCGGGCATGGCTTTCCCAATACAAAAGTTCACCGGGCATGACTTTCCCAATACAAAAGTTCACCGGGCATGACTTTCCCAATACAAAAGTTCACCGGAGAGACTTTTCCTATACAAAAGTTCACCGGAGATGACTTTTTCCATAGAAAAGTTCACCGGAGATGACTTTCCCAATACAAAAGTTCACCGGGCATGACTTTCAAAATACAAAAGTTCACCGGGCATGACTTTCCCAATGCAAAAGTTCACCGGGCATGACTTTCCCTATGCAAAAGTTCACCGGGCATGACTTTCCCAATACAAAAGTTCACCGGGCATGACTTTCCCAATACAAAAGTTCACCGGGCATGACTTTCCCAATACAAAAGTTCACCGGACATGACTTTCCCAATACAAAAGTTCACCGGGCACGACTTTCCCAATACAAAAGTTCACCGGGCATGACTTTCCCAATACAAAAGTTCACCGGAGATGACTTTTTCCATAGAAAAGTTCACCGGAGATGACTTTCCCAATACAAAAGTTCACCGGGCATGACTTTCCCAATACAAAAGTTCACCGGAGATGACTTTTCCCATACAAAAGTTCACCGGAGATGACTTTCCCAATACAAAAGTTCACCGGGCATGACTTTTCCCAGTACAAAAGATCACCGGGCATGACTTTCCCAATACAAAAGTTCACCGGGCATAACTTTTCCCATACAAAAGTTCACCGGGCATGACTTTCCCAATACAAAAGTTCACCGGGCATGACTTTCCCAGTACAAAAGTTCACCGGGCATGACTTTCCCAATACAAAAGTTCACCGGGCATGACTTTTCCCATACAAAAGTTCACCGGGCATGACTTTCCCAATACAAAAGTTCACCGGGCATGACTCTCCCAATACAAAAGTTCACCGGAGATGACTTTTCCCATACAAAAGTTCACCGGAGATGACTTTCCCAATACAAAAGTTCATCGGGCATGACTTTCCCAATACAAAAGTTCACCGGAGATGACTTTCCCAATACAAAAGTTCACCGGGCATGACTTTCCCAATACAAAAGTTCACCGGGCATGACTTTCCAATACAAAAGTTCACCGGGCACGACTTTCCATACAAAAGTTCACCGGGCATGACTTTCCCAATACAAAAGTTCACCGGGCATGACTTTCCCAATACAAAAGTTCACCGGGCATGACTTTCTTAATACAAAAGTTGACCGGGCATGACTTTCAAAATACAAAAGTTCACCGGAGATGACTTTCCCAATACAAAAGTTCACCGGGCATGACTTTCCCAATACAAAGGTTCACCGGGCATGAGTTTCCCAATACAAAAGTTCACGGGAGATGACTTTCCCAATACAAAAGTTCACCGGGCATGACTTTCCCAATACAAAAGTTCACCGGGCATGACTTTCCCAATACAAAAGTTCACCGGAGATGACTTTTTCCATAGAAAAGTTCACCGGAGATGACTTTCCCAATACAAAAGTTCACCGGGCATGACTTTCCCAATACAAAAGTTCACCGTAGATGACTTTCTCCATAGAAAAGTTCACCGGAGATGACTTTCCCAATACAAAAGTTCACCGGGCATGACTTTCCCAATACAAAAGTTCACCGGGCATGACTTTCTTAATACAAAAGTTCACCGGAGATGACTTTCCCAATACAAAAGTTCACCGGGCATGACTTTCCCAATACAAAAGTTCACCGGGCATGACTTTCCCAATACAAAAGTTCACCGGGCACGACTTTCCCAATACAAAAGTTCACAGGGCATGACTTTCCCAATACAAAAGTTCACCGGGCATGACTTTCCCAATACAAAAGTTCACCGGGCATGACTTTCTTAATACAAAAGTTCACCGGAGATGACTTTCCCAATACAAAAGTTCACCGGGCATGACTTTCCCAATACAAAAGCTCACCGGGCACGACTTTCCCAATACAAAAGTTCACCGGAGATGACTTTTTCCATAGAAAAGTTCACCATAGAAAAAGTTCACCGGAGATGACTTTCCCAATACAAAAGTTCACCGGGCATGACTTTCCCAATACAAAAGTTCACCGGAGATGACTTTCCCAATACAAAAGTTCACCGGGCATGACTTTCCCAATACAAAAGTTCACCGGGCATGACTTTCCCAATACAAAAGTTCACCGGAGATGACTTTCCCAATACAAAAGTTCACCGGAGATGACTTTTCCAATACAAAAGTTCACCGGAGATGACTTTCCCAATACAAAAGTTCACCGGGCATGACTTTCCCAATACAAAAGTTCACCGGGCATGACTTTCCCAATACAAAAGTTCACCGGGCATGACTTTCCCAATACAAAAGTTCAACGGGCATGACTTTCCCAATACAAAAGTTCACCGGAGATGACTTTCCCAATACAAAAGTTCACCGGGCACGACTTTCCCAATACAAAAGTTCACCGGGCATGACTTTCCCAATACAAAAGTTCACCGGGCATGACTTTCCCAATACAAAAGTTCACCGGGCATGACTTTCTTAATACAAAAGTTCACCGGAGATGGCTTTCCCAATACAAAAGTTCACCGGGCATGACTTTCCCAATACAAAAGTTCACCGGAGATGACTTTCCCAATACAAAAGTTCACCGGGCATGACTTTCCCAATACAAAAGTTCACCGGGCATGACTTTCCCAATACAAAAGTTCACCGGAGATGACTTTCCCAATACAAAAGTTCACCGGGCATGACTTTCCCAATACAAAAGTTCACCGGGCATGACTTTCTTAATACAAAAGTTCACCGGAGATGACTTTCCCAATACAAAAGTTCACCGGGCATGACTTTCCCAATACAAAAGTTCACCGGGCATGACTTTCCCAATACAAAAAGTTCACAGGGCATGACTTTCCCAATACAAAAGTTCACCGGGCATGACTTTCCCAATACAAAAGTTCACCGGAGATGACTTTCCCAATACAAAAGTTCACCGGGCAACACTTTCCCAATACAAAAGTTCACCGGGCATGACTTTCCCAATACAAAAGTTCACCGGAGATGACTTTCCCAATACAAAAGTTCACCGGGCATGACTTTCCAATACAAAAGTTCACCGGGCATGACTTTTCCCATAGAAAAGTTCACCGGGCATGACTTTCCCAATACAAAAGTTCACCGGGCATGACTTTCCCAATACAAAAGTTCACCGGGCACGACTTTCCCAATACAAAAGTTCACCGGGCATGACTTTCCAATACAAAAGTTCACCGGGCATGACTTTCCCAATACAAAAGTTCACCGGGCATGACTTTCTTAATACAAAAGTTCACCGGAGATGACTTTCCCAATACAAAAGTTCACCGGGCATGACTTTCCCAATACAAAAGTTCACCGGGCATGACTTTCCCAATACAAAAGTTCACGGGAGATGACTTTCCCAATACTAAAGTTCACCGGGCATGACTTTCCCAATACAAAAGTTCACCGGGCATGACTTTCCCAATACAAAAGTTCACCGGAGATGACTTTTTCCATAGAAAAGTTCACCGGAGATGACTTTCCCAATACAAAAGTTCACCGAGCATGACTTTCCCAATACAAAAGTTCACCGGAGATGACTTTTTCCATAGAAAAGTTCACCGGAGATGACTTTCCCAATACAAAAGTTCACCTGGCAGGACTTTCCCAATACAAAAGTTCACCGGGCATGACTTTCTTAATACAAAAGTTCACCGGAGATGACTTTCCCAATACAAAAGTTCACCGGGCATGACTTTCCCAATACAAAAGTTCACCGGGCATGACTTTCTTAATACAAAAGTTCACCGGAGATGACTTTCCCAATACAAAAGTTCACCGGGCATGACTTTCCCAATACAAAAGCTCACCGGGCACGACTTTCCCAATACAAAAGTTCACCGGAGATGACTTTTTCCATAGAAAATTTCACCGGAGATGACTTTCCCAATACAAAAGTTCACCGGGCATGACTTTCCCAATACAAAAGTTCACCGGGCATGACTTTCCAAATACAAAAGTTCACCGGAGATGACTTTCCCAATACAAAAGTTTACCGGCCATGACTTTCCCAATACAAAAGTTCACCGGGCATGACTTTCCCAATACAAAGGTTCACCGGGCATGACTTTCCCAATACAAAAGTTCACCGGAGATGACTTTTCCCATACAAAAGTTCACCGGGCATGACTTTTCCAATACAAAAGTTCACCGGAGATGACTTTTCCCATAGAAAAGTTCACCGGAGATGACTTTCCCAATACAAAAGTTCACCGGGCACGACTTTCCCAATACAAAAGTTCACCGGGCATGACTTTCCCAATACAAAAGTTCACCGGGCATGACTTTCCCAATACAAAAGTTCACCGGGCATGACTTTCTTAATACAAAAGTTCACCGGAGATGACTTTCCCAATACAAAAGTTCACCGGGCATGACTTTCCCAATACAAAAGCTCACCGGGCACGACTTTCCCAATACAAAAGTTCACCGGAGATGACTTTTTCCATAGAAAAGTTCACCGGAGATGACTTTCCCAATACAAAAGTTCACCGGGCATGACTTTCCCAATACAAAAGTTCACCGGGCATGACTTTCCAAATACAAAAGTTCACCGGAGATGAATTTCCCAATACAAAAGTTCACCGGGCATGACTTTCCCAATACAAAAGTTCACCGGGCATGACTTTCCCAATACAAAAGTTCACCGGGCATGACTTTCCCAATACAAAAGTTCACCGGGCATGACTTTCCCAATACAAAAGTTCACCGGAGATGACTTTCCCAATACAAAGTTCACCGGGCACGACTTTCCCAATACAAAAGTTCACCGGGCATGACTTTCCCAATACAAAAGTTCACCGGACATGACTTTCCCAATACAAAAGTTCACCGGGCATGACTTTCTTAATACAAAAGTTCACCGGAGATGACTTTCCCAATACAAAAGTTCACCGGGCATGACTTTCCCAATACAAAAGTTCACCGGGCACGACTTTCCCAATACAAAAGTTCACCGGGCATGACTTTCCCAATACAAAAGTTCACCGGGCATGACTTTCCCAATACAAAAGTTCACCGGGCATGACTTTCTTAATACAAAAGTTCACCGGAGATGACTTTCCCAATACAAAAGTTCACCGGGCATGACTTTCCCAATACAAAAGCTCACCGGGCACGACTTTCCCAATACAAAAGTTCACCGGAGATGACTTTTTCCATAGAAAAGTTCACCGGAGATGACTTTCCCAATACAAAAGTTCACCGGGCATGACTTTCTTAATACAAAAGTTCACCGGGCATGACTTTCCAATGCAAAAGTTCACCGGGCATGACTTCCCAATACAAAAGTTCACCGGAGATGACTTTCCCAATACAAAAGTTCACCGGGCATGACTTTCCCAATACAAAAGTTCACCGGGCATGACTTTCTTAATACAAAAGTTCACCGGAGATGACTTTCCCAATACAAAAGTTCACCGGGCATGACTTTCCCAATACAAAAGTTCACCGGGCATGACTTTCCCAATACAAAAGTTCACCGGGCATGACTTTCCCAATACAAAAGTTCACCGGAGATGACTTTCCCAATACAAAAGTTCACCGGGCAACACTTTCCCAATACAAAAGTTCACCGGGCATGACTTTCCCAATACAAAATTTCACCGGAGATGACTTTCCCAATACAAAAGTTCACCGGGCATGACTTTCCCAATACAAAAGTTCACCGGGCATGACTTTTCCCATAGAAAAGTTCACCGGGCATGACTTTCCCAATACAAAAGTTCACCGGGCATGACTTTCCCAATACAAAAGTTCACCGGGCAACACTTTCCCAATACAAAAGTTCACCGGGCATGACTTTCCCAATACAAAAGTTCACCGGAGATGACTTTCCCAATACAAAAGTTCACCGGAGATGACTTTTCCCATACAAAAGTTCACCGGGCATGACTTTCCCAATACAAAAGTTCACCGGAGATGACTTTCCCAATACAAAAGTTCACCGGGCACGACTTTCCCAATACAAAAGTTCACCGGAGATGACTTTTCCCATACAAAAGTTCACCGGAGATGACTTTCCCAATACATAAGTTCACCGGGCACGACTTTCCCAATACAAAAGTTCACCGGAGATGACTTTCCCAATACAAAAGTTCACCGGGCATGACTTTCCCAATACAAAAGTTCACCGGGCACGACTTTCCCAATACAAAAGTTCACCGGGCATGACTTTCCCAATACAAAAGTTCACCGGCATGACTTTTCCCATAGAAAAGTTCACCGGGCATGACTTTCCCAATACAAAAGTTCACCGGGCATGACTTTCCCAATACAAAAGTTCACCGGAGATGACTTTCCCAATACAAAAGTTCACCGGGCATGACTTTCCCAATACAAAAGTTCACCGGGCATGACTTTCCCAATACAAAAGTTCACCGGGTATGACTTTCCCAATACAAAAGTTCACCGGGCATGACATTCCCAATACAAAAGTTCACCGGAGATGACTTTCCCAATACAAAAGTTCACCGGGCATGACTTTCCCAATACAAAAGTTCACCGGGCATGACTTTCCCAATACAAAAGTTCAACGGGCATGCCTTTCCCAATACAAAAGTTCACCGGGCATGACTTTCCCAATACAAAAGTTCACCGGAGATGACTTTTTCCATAGAAAAGTTCACCGGAGATGACTTTCCCAATACAAAAGTTCACCGGGCATGACTTTCCCAATACAAAAGTTCACCGGAGATGACTTTCCCAATACAAAAGTTCACCGGGCATGACTTTCCCAATACAAAAGTTCACCGGAGATGACTTTCCCAATACAAAAGTTCACCAGGCACGACTTTCCCAATACAAAAGTTCACCGGGCATGACTTTCTCAATACAAAAGTTCACCGGGCATGACTTTCCCAATACAAAAGTTCACCGGGCATGACTTTCCCAATACAAAAGTTCACCGGAGATGACTTTTCCCATACAAAAGTTCACCGGGCATGACTTTTCCAATACAAAAGTTCACCGGAGATGACTTTCCCAATACAAAAGTTCACCGGGCATGACTTTCCCAATACAAAAGTTCACCGGGCACAACTTTTCCCATACAAAAGTTCACCGGAGATGACTTTCCCAATACAAAAGTTCACCGGGCATGACTTTTCCCATAGAAAAGTTCACCGGAGATGACTTTCCCAATACAAAAGTTCACTGGGCATGACTTTCCCAATACAAAAGTTCACCGGAGATGACTTTTTCCATAGAAAAGTTCACCGGAGATGACTTTCCCAATACAAAAGTTCACCGGGCATGACTTTCCCAATACAAAAGTTCACCGGGCATGACTTTCCCAATACAAAAGTTCACCGGGCATGGCTTTCCCAATACAAAAGTTCACCGGAGATGACTTTCCCAATACAAAAGTTCACCGGGCATGACTTTCCCAATACAAAAGTTCACCGGAGATGACTTTTTCCATAGAAAAGTTCACCGGGCATGACTTTCCCAATACAAAAGTTCACCGGAGATGACTTTCCCAATACAAAAGTTCACCGGGCATGACTTTCCCAATACAAAAGTTCACCGGAGATGACTTTTTCCATAGAAAAGTTCACCGGAGATGACTTTCCCAATACAAAAGTTCACCGGGCATGACTTTCCCAATACAAAAGTTCACCGGGCATGGCTTTCCCAATACAAAAGTTCACCGGAGATGACTTTCCCAATACAAAAGTTCACCGGGCACGACTTTCCCAATACAAAAGTTCACCGGGCATGACTTTCCCAATACAAAAGTTCACCGGGCATGACTTTCCCAATACAAAAGTTCACCGGAGATGACTTTCCCAATACAAAAGTTCACCGAGCATGACTTTCCCAGTACAAAAGTTCACCGGGCATGACTTTCCCAATACAAAAGTTCACCGGGCATGACTTTCCCAATACAAAAGTTCACCGGAGATGACTTTTTCCATAGAAAAGTTCACCGGAGATGACTTTCCCAATACAAAAGTTCACCGGGCATGACTTTCCCAATACAAAAGTTCACCGGGCATGACTTTCCCAATACAAAAGTTCACCGGGCATGACTTTCCCAATACAAAAGTTCACCGGGCATGACTTTCCCAATACAAAAGTTCACCGGGCACGACTTTCCCAATACAAAAGTTCACCGGGCATGACTTTCCCAATACAAAAGTTCACCGGGCATGACTTTCCCAATACAAAAGTTCACCGGACATGACTTTTCCAATACAAAAAGTTCACCGGGCATGACTTTCTTAATACAAAAGTTCACCGGAGATGACTTTCCCAATACAAAAGTTCACCGGGCATGACTTTCCCAATACAAAAGTTCACCGGGCACGACTTTCCCAATACAAAAGTTCACCGGGCATGACTTTCCCAATACAAAAGTTCACCGGGCATGACTTTCCCAATACAAAAGTTCACCGGAGATGACTTTTCCCAATACAAAAGTTCACCGGGCATGACTTTCCCAATACAAAAGTTCACCGGGCACGACTTTTCCCATACAAAAGTTCACCGGGCATGACTTTCCCAATACAAAAGTTCACCGGGCAACACTTTCTCAATACAAAAGTTCACCGGGCATGACTTTCCCAATACAAAAGTTCACCGGAGATGACTTTCCCAATACAAAAGTTCACAGGGCATGACTTTCCCAATACAAAAGTTCACCGGAGATGACTTTCCCAATACAAAAGTTCACCGGGCATGACTTTACCAATACAAAAGCTCACCGGGTATGCCTTTCCCAATACAAAAGTTCACCGGGCATGACTTTCCCAATACAAAAGTTCACCGGAGATGACTTTTTCCATAGAAAAGTTCACCGGAGATGACTTTCCCAATACAAAAGTTCACCGGAGATGACGTTTTCCATAGAAAAGTTCACCGGAGATGACTTTCCCAATACAAAAGTTCACCGGGCATGACTTTCCCAATACAAAAGTTCACCGGAGATGACTTTCCCAATACAAAAGTTCACCGGGCATGACTTCCCCAATACAAAAGTTCACCGGAGATGACTTTTTCCATAGAAAAGTTCACCGGAGATGACTTTCCCAATACAAAAGTTCACCGGGCATGACTTTCCCAATACAAAAGTTCACCGGGCATGGCTTTCCCAATACAAAAGTTCACCGGAGATGACTTTCCCAATACAAAAGTTCACCGGGCACGACTTTCCCAATACAAAAGTTCACCGGGCATGACTTTCCCAATACAAAAGTTCACCGGGCATGACTTTCCCAATACAAAAGTTCACCGGAGATGACTTTCCCAATACAAAAGTTCACCGGGCATGACTTTCCCAATACAAAAGTTCACCGGGCATGACTTTCCCAATACAAATGTTCACCGGGCATGACTTTCCCAATACAAAAGTTCACCGGAGATGACTTTTTCCATAGAAAAGTTCACCGGAGATGACTTTCCCAATACAAAAGTTCACCGGGCATGACTTTCCCAATACAAAAGTTCACCGGGCATGACTTTCCAATACAAAAGTTCACCGGGCATGACTTTCCCAATACAAAAGTTCACCGGGCATGACTTTCCCAATACAAAAGTTCACCGGGCACGACTTTCCCAATACAAAAGTTCACCGGGCATGACTTTCCCAATACAAAATTTCACCGGGCATGAATTTCCAACACAAAAGTTCACCGGACATGACTTTCCCAATACAAAAGTTCACCGGGCATGACTTTCTTAATACAAAAGTTCACCGGAGATGACTTTCCCAATACAAAAGTTCACCGGGCATGACTTTCCCAATACAAAAGTTCACCGGGCATGACTTTCCCAATACAAAAGTTCACCGGAGATGACTTTCCCAATACAAAAGTTCACCGGGCATGACTTTCCCAATACAAAAGTTCACCGGGCACGACTTTTCCCATACAAAAGTTCACCGGGCATGACTTTTCCAATACAAAAGTTCACCGGGCAACACTTTCTCAATACAAAAGTTCACCGGGCATGACTTTCCCAATACAAAAGTTCACCGGAGATGACTTTCCCAATACAAAAGTTCACCGGGCATGACTTTCCCAATACAAAAGTTCACCGGAGATGACTTTCCCAATACAAAAGTTCACCGGGCATGACCAATACAAAAGTTCACCGGGCATGACTTTCCCAATACAAAAGTTCACCGGAGATGACTTTTTCCATAGAAAAGTTCACCGGAGATGACTTTCCCAATACAAAAGTTTACCGGAGATGACTTTTTTCATAGAAAAGTTCACCGGAGATGACTTTCCCAATACAAAAGTTCACCGGGCATGACTTTCCCAATACAAAAGTTCACCGGGCATGACTTTCCCAATACAAAAGTTCACCGGAGATGACTTTCCCAATACAAAAGTTCACCGGGCATGACTTTCCCAATACAAAAGTTCACCGGAGATGACTTTCCCAATACTAAAGTTCACCGGGCACGACTTTCCCAATACAAAAGTTCACCGGGCATGACTTTCTCAATACAAAAGTTCACCGGGCATGACTTTCCCAATACAAAAGTTCACCGGGCATGACTTTCTCAATACAAAAGTTCACCGGCATGACTTTAACAATACAAAAGTTCACCGGGCATGACTTTCCCAATACAAAAGTTCACCGGAGATGACTTTTCCCATACAAAAGTTCACCGGGCATGACTTTTCCAATACAAAAGTTCACCGGAGATGACTTTCCCAATACAAAAGTTCACCGGGCATGACTTTCCCAATACAAAAGTTCACCGGGCACGACTTTTCGCATACAAAAGTTCACCGGCATGACTTTCCCAATACAAAAGTTCACCGGGCAACACTTTCCCAATACAAAAGTTCACCGGGCATGACTTTCCCAATACAAAAGTTCACCGGAGATGACTTTTCCATAGAAAAGTTCACCGGAGATGACTTTCCCAATACAAGAGTTCACCGGGCATGACTTTCCCAATACAAAAGTTCACCGGGCATGACTTTCCCAATACAAAAGTTCACCGGAGATGACTTTTCCCATACAAAAGTTCACCGGGCATGACTTTCCCAATACAAAAGTTCACCGGGCACGACTTTCCCAATACAAAAGTTCACCGGGCATGACTTTCCCAATACAAAAGTTCACCGGGCATGACTTTCCCAATACAAAAGTTCACCGGGCATGACTTTCTTAATACAAAAGTTCACCGGAGATGACTTTCCCAATACAAAAGTTCACCGGGCATGACTTTCGAAACACAAAAGTTCACCGGGCACGACTTTCCCAATACAAAAGTTCACCGGGCATGACTTTCCCAATACAAAAGTTCACCGGGCATGACTTTCCCAATACAAAAGTTCACCGGGCATGACTTTCCCAATACAAAAGTTCACCGGGCATGACTTTCCCAATACAAAAGTTCACCGGGCATGACTTTCCCAATACAAAAGTTCACCGGAGATGACTTTCCCAATACAAAAGTTCACCGGGCATGACTTTCCCAATATAAAAGTTCACGGGAGATGACTTTCCCAATACAAAAGTTCACCGGGCATGACTTTCCCAATACAAAAGTTCACCGGGCATGACTTTCCCAATACAAAAGTTTACCCTAGATGACTTTCCCAATACAAAAGTTCACCGGGCATGACTTTCCCAATACAAAAGTTCACCGGGCATGACTTTCCCAATACAAAAGTTCACCGGGCATGACTTTCCCAATACAAAAGTTCACCGGAGATGACTTTCCCAATACAAAAGTTCACCGGGCATGACTTTCCCAATACAAAAGTTCACCGGGCATAACTTTCCCAATACAAAAGTTCACCGGGAATGACTTTCCCAATACAAAAGTTCACCGGGCATGACTTTCCCAATACAAAAGTTCACCGGAGATGACTTTTCCCATACAAAAGTTCACCGGGCATGACTTTCCCAATACAAAAGTTCACCGGGCATGACTTTCCCAATACAAAAGTTCACCGGGCATGACTTTCCCAATACAAAAGTTCACCGGAGATGACTTTCCCAATACAAAAGTTCACCGGGCACGACTTTCCCAATACAAAAGTTCACCGGGCATGACTTTCCCAATACAAAAGTTCACCGGGCATGACTTTCCCAATACAAAAGTTCACCGGAGATGACTTTTCCCATAGAAAAGTTCACCGGAGATGACTTTCCCAATACAAAAGTTCACCGGGCATGACTTTCCTAATACAAAAGTTCACCGGGCATGACTTTCCCAATACAAAAGTTCACCGGAGATGACTTTCCCAATACAAAAGTTCACCGGGCATGACTTTCCCAATACAAAAGTTCACCGGAGATGACTTTCCCAATACAAAAGTTCACCGGAGATGACTTTCCCAATACAAAAGTTCACCGGGCATGACTTTCCCAATACAAAAGTTCACCGGAGATGACTTTTTCCATAGAAAAGTTCACCGGAGATGACTTTCCCAATACAAAAGTTCACCGGGCATGACTTTCCCAATACAAAAGTTCACCGGGCATGGCTTTCCCAATACAAAAGTTCACCGGAGATGACTTTCCCAATACAAAAGTTCACCGGGCACGACTTTCCCAATACAAAAGTTCACCGGGCATGACTTTCCCAATACAAAAGTTCACCGGGCACGACTTTCCCAATACAAAAGTTCACCGGAGATGACTTTCCCAATACAAAAGTTCACCGAGCATGACTTTCCCAATACAAAAGTTCACCGGGCATGACTTTCCCAATACAAAAGTTCACCGGGCATGACTTTCCCAATACAAAAGTTCACCGGAGATGACTTTTTCCATAGAAAAGTTCACCGGAGATGACTTTCCCAATACAAAAGTTCACCGGAGATGATTTTCCCAATACAAAAGTTCACCGGGCATGACTTTCCCAATACAAAAGTTCACCGGGCATGACTTTCCCAATACAAAAGTTCACCGGGCATGACTTTCCCAATACAAAAGTTCACCGGGCACGACTTTCCCAATACAAAAGTTCACCGGGCATGACTTTCCCAATACAAAAGTTCACCGGGCATGACTTTCCCAATACAAAAGTTCACCGGACATGACTTTCCCAATACAAAAGTTCACCGGGCATGACTTTCTTAATACAAAAGTTCACCGGAGATGACTTTCCCAATACAAAAGTTCACCGGGCATGACTTTCCCAATACAAAAGTTCACCGGGCACGACTTTCCCAATACAAAAGTTCACCGGGCATGACTTTCCCAATACAAAAGTTCACCGGGCATGACTTTCCCAATACAAAAGTTCACCGGAGATGACTTTCCCAATACAAAAGTTCACCGGGCATGACTTTCCCAATACAAAAGTTCACCGGGCACGACTTTTCCCATACAAAAGTTCACCGGGCATGATTTTCCCAATACAAAAGTTCACTGGGCAACACTTTCTCAATACAAAAGTTCACCGGGCATGACTTTCCCAATACAAAAGTTCACCGGAGATGACTTTCCGAATACAAAAGTTCACAGGGCATGATTTTCCCAATACAAAAGTTCACCGGAGATGACTTTCCCAATACAAAAGTTCACCGGGCATGACTTTACCAATACAAAAGCTCACCGGGCATGCCTTTCCCAATACAAAAGTTCACCGGGCATGACTTTCCCAATACAAAAGTTCACCGGAGATGATTTTTCCATAGAAAAGTTCACCGGAGATGACTTTCCCAATACAAAAGTTCACCGGAGATGACTTTTTCCATAGAAAAGTTCACCGGAGATGACTTTCCCAATACAAAAGTTCACCGGGCATGACTTTCCCAATACAAAAGTTCACCGGAGATGACTTTCCCAATACAAAAGTTCACCGGGCATGACTTCCCCAATACAAAAGTTCACCGGGCATGGCTTTCCCAATACAAAAGTTCACCGGAGATGACTTTCCCAATACAAAAGTTCACCGGGCACGACTTTCCCAATACAAAAGTTCACCGGGCATGACTTTCCCAATACAAAAGTTCACCGGGCATGACTTTCCCAATACAAAAGTTCACCGGAGATGACTTTCCCAATACAAAAGTTCACCGGGCATTACTTTCCCAATACAAAAGTTCACCGGGCATGACTTTCCCAATACAAAAGTTCACCGGGCATGACTTTCCCAATACAAAAGTTCACCGGAGATGACTTTTTCCATAGAAAAGTTCACCGGAGATGACTTTCCCAATACAAAAATTCACCGGGCATGACTTTCCCAATACAAAAGTTCACCGGGCATGACTTTCCCAATACAAAAGTTCACCGGGCATGACTTTCCCAATACAAAAGTTCACCGGGCATGACTTTCCCAATACAAAAGTTCACCGGGCACGACTTTCCCAATACAAAAGTTCACCGGGCATGACTTTCCCAATACAAAATTTCACCGGGCATGACTTTCCCAATACAAAAGTTCACCGGACATGACTTTCCCAATACAAAAGTTCACCGGGCATGACTTTCTTAATACAAAAGTTCACCGGAGATGACTTTCCCAATACAAAAGTTCACCGGGCATGACTTTCCCAATACAAAAGTTCACCGGGCATGACTTTCCCAATACAAAAGTTCACCGGAGATGACTTTCCCAATACAAAAGTTCACCGGGCATGACTTTCCCAATACAAAAGTTCACCGGGCACGACTTTTCCCATACAAAAGTTCACCGGGCATGACTTTCCCAATACAAAAGTTCACTGGGCAACACTTTCTCAATACAAAAGTTCACCGGGCATGACTTTCCCAATACAAAAGTTCACCGGAGATGACTTTCCGAATACAAAAGTTCACAGGGCATGATTTTCCCAATACAAAAGTTCACCGGAGATGACTTTCCCAATACAAAAGTTCACCGGGCATGACTTTACCAATACAAAAGCTCACCGGGCATGCCTTTCCCAATACAAAAGTTCACCGGGCATGACTTTCCCAATACAAAAGTTCACCGGAGATGATTTTTCCATAGAAAAGTTCACCGGAGATGACTTTCCCAATACAAAAGTTCACCGGAGATGACTTTTTCCATAGAAAAGTTCACCGGAGATGACTTTCCCAATACAAAAGTTCACCGGGCATGACTTTCCCAATACAAAAGTTCACCGGAGATGACTTTCCCAATACAAAAGTTCACCGGGCATGACTTCCCCAATACAAAAGTTCACCGGAGATGACTTTTTCCATAGAAAAGTTCACCGGAGATGACTTTCCCAATACAAAAGTTCACCGGGCATGACTTTCCCAATACAAAAGTTCACCGGGCATGGCTTTCCCAATACAAAAGTTCACCGGAGATGACTTTCCCAATACAAAAGTTCACCGGGCACGACTTTCCCAATACAAAAGTTCACCGGGCATGACTTTCCCAATACAAAAGTTCACCGGGCATGACTTTCCCAATACAAAAGTTCACCGGAGATGACTTTCCCAATACAAAAGTTCACCGGGCATTACTTTCCCAATACAAAAGTTCACCGGGCATGACTTTCCCAATACAAAAGTTCACCGGGCATGACTTTCCCAATACAAAAGTTCACCGGAGATGACTTTTTCCATAGAAAAGTTCACCGGAGATGACTTTCCCAATACAAAAGTTCACCGGGCATGACTTTCCCAATACAAAAGTTCACCGGGCATGACTTTCCCAATACAAAAGTTCACCGGGCATGACTTTCCCAATACAAAAGTTCACCGGGCATGACTTTCCCAATACAAAAGTTCACCGGGCACGACTTTCCCAATACAAAAGTTCACCGGGCATGACTTTCCCAATACAAAATTTCACCGGGCATGACTTTCCCAATACAAAAGTTCACCGGACATGACTTTCCCAATACAAAAGTTCACCGGGCATGACTTTCTTAATACAAAAGTTCACCGGAGATGACTTTCCCAATACAAAAGTTCACCGGGCATGACTTTCCCAATACAAAAGTTCACCGGGCATGACTTTCCCAATACAAAAGTTCACCGGAGATGACTTTCCCAATACAAAAGTTCACCGGGCATGACTTTCCCAATACAAAAGTTCACCGGGCACGACTTTTCCCATACAAAAGTTCACCGGGCATGACCTTCCCAATACAAAAGTTCACCGGGCAACACTTTCTCAATACAAAAGTTCACCGGGCATGACTTTCCCAATACAAAAGTTCACCGGAGATGACTTTCCCAATACAAAAGTTCACCGGGCATGACTTTCCCAATACAAAAGTTCACCGGAGATGACTTTCCCAATACAAAAGTTCACCGGGCATGACTTTACCAATACAAAAACTCACCGGGCATGCCTTTCCCAATACAAAAGTTCACCGGGCATGACTTTCCCAATACAAAAGTTCACCGGAGATGACTTTTTCCATAGAAAAGTTCACCGGAGATGACTTTCCCAATACAAAAGTTCACCGGAGATGACTTTTTTCATAGAAAAGTTCACCGGAGATGACTTTCCCAATACAAAAGTTCACCGGGCATGACTTTCCCAATACAAAAGTTCACCGGGCATGACTTTCCCAATACAAAAGTTCACCGGAGATGACTTTCCCAATACAAAAGTTCACCGGGCATGACTTTCCCAATACAAAAGTTCACCGGAGATGACTTTCCCAATACTAAAGTTCACCGGGCACGACTTTCCCAATACAAAAGTTCACCGGGCATGACTTTCTCAATACAAAAGTTCACCGGGCATGACTTTCCCAATACAAAAGTTCACCGGGCATGACTTTCTCAATACAAAAGTTCACCGGGCATGACTTTAACAATACAAAAGTTCACCGGGCATGACTTTCCCAATACAAAAGTTCACCGGAGATGACTTTTCCCATACAAAAGTTCACCGGGCATGACTTTTCCAATACAAAAGTTCACCGGAGATGACTTTCCCAATACAAAAGTTCACCGGGCATGACTTTCCCAATACAAAAGTTCACCGGGCACGACTTTTCGCATACAAAAGTTCACCGGGCATGACTTTCCCAATACAAAAGTTCACCGGGCAACACTTTCCCAATACAAAAGTTCACCGGGCATGACTTTCCCAATACAAAAGTTCACCGGAGATGACTTTTCCATAGAAAAGTTCACCGGAGATGACTTTCCCAATACAAAAGTTCACCGGGCATGACTTTCCCAATACAAAAGTTCACCGGGCATGACTTTTCCAATACAAAAGTTCACCGGGCATGACTTTCCCAATACAAAAGTTCACCGGGCATGACTTTCCCAGTACAAAAGTTCACCGGAGATGACTTTTCCCATACAAAAGTTCACCGGGCATGACTTTCCCAATACAAAAGTTCATCGGGCACGACTTTCCCAATACAAAAGTTCACCGGGCATGACTTTCCCAATACAAAAGTTCACCGGGCATGACTTTCCCAATACAAAAGTTCACCGGGCATGACTTTCTTAATACAAAAGTTCACCGGAGATGACTTTCCCAATACAAAAGTTCACCGGGCATGACTTTCCCAACACAAAAGTTCACCGGGCACGACTTTCCCAATACAAAAGTTCACCGGGCATGACTTTCCCAATACAAAAGTTCACCGGGCATGACTTTCCCAATACAAAAGTTCACCGGGCATGACTTTCCCAATACAAAAGTTCACCGGGCATGACTTTCCCAATACAAAAGTTCACCGGGCATGACTTTCCCAATACAAAAGTTCACCGGAGATGACTTTCCCAATACAAAAGTTCACCGGGCATGACTTTCCCAATACAAAACTTCACGGGAGATGACTTTCCCAATACAAAAGTTCACCGGGCATGACTTTCCCAATACAAAAGTTCACCGGGCATGTCTTTCCCAATACAAAAGTTTACCGGAGATGACTTTCCCAATACAAAAGTTCACCGGGCATGACTTTCCCAATACAAAAGTTCACCGGGCATGACTTTCCCAATACAAAAGTTCACCGGGCATGACTTTCCCAATACAAAAGTTCACCGGAGATGACTTTCCCAATACAAAAGTTCACCGGGCATGACTTTCCCAATACAAAAGTTCACCGGGCATAACTTTCCCAATACAAAAGTTCACCGGGAATGACTTTCCCAATACAAAAGTTCACCGGGCATGACTTTCCCAATACAAAAGTTCACCGGAGATGACTTTTCCCATACAAAAGTTCACCGGGCATGACTTTCCCAATACAAAAGTTCACCGGGCATGACTTTCCCAATACAAAAGTTCACCGGGCATGACTTTCCCAATACAAAAGTTCACCGGAGATGACTTTCCCAATACAAAAGTTCACCGGGCACGACTTTCCCAATACAAAAGTTCACCGGGCATGACTTTCCCAATACAAAAGTTCACCGGGCATGACTTTCCCAATACAAAAGTTCACCGGGCATGACTTTCCCAATACAAAAGTTCACCGGAGATGATTTTTCCATAGAAAAGTTCACCGGAGATGACTTTCCCAATACAAAAGTTCACCGGAGATGACTTTTTCCATAGAAAAGTTCACCGGAGATGACTTTCCCAATACAAAAGTTCACCGGGCATGACTTTCCCAATACAAAAGTTCACCGGAGATGACTTTCCCAATACAAAAGTTCACCGGGCATGACTTCCCCAATACAAAAGTTCACCGGAGATGACTTTTTCCATAGAAAAGTTCACCGGAGATGACTTTCCCAATACAAAAGTTCACCGGGCATGACTTTCCCAATACAAAAGTTCACCGGGCATGGCTTTCCCAATACAAAAGTTCACCGGAGATGACTTTCCCAATACAAAAGTTCACCGGGCACGACTTTCCCAATACAAAAGTTCACCGGGCATGACTTTCCCAATACAAAAGTTCACCGGGCATGACTTTCCCAATACAAAAGTTCACCGGAGATGACTTTCCCAATACAAAAGTTCACCGGGCATTACTTTCCCAATACAAAAGTTCACCGGGCATGACTTTCCCAATACAAAAGTTCACCGGGCATGACTTTCCCAATACAAAAGTTCACCGGAGATGACTTTTTCCATAGAAAAGTTCACCGGAGATGACTTTCCCAATACAAAAGTTCACCGGGCATGACTTTCCCAATACAAAAGTTCACCGGGCATGACTTTCCCAATACAAAAGTTCACCGGGCATGACTTTCCCAATACAAAAGTTCACCGGGCATGACTTTCCCAATACAAAAGTTCACCGGGCACGACTTTCCCAATACAAAAGTTCACCGGGCATGACTTTCCCAATACAAAATTTCACCGGGCATGACTTTCCCAATACAAAAGTTCACCGGACATGACTTTCCCAATACAAAAGTTCACCGGGCATGACTTTCTTAATACAAAAGTTCACCGGAGATGACTTTCCCAATACAAAAGTTCACCGGGCATGACTTTCCCAATACAAAAGTTCACCGGGCATGACTTTCCCAATACAAAAGTTCACCGGAGATGACTTTCCCAATACAAAAGTTCACCGGGCATGACTTTCCCAATACAAAAGTTCACCGGGCACGACTTTTCCCATACAAAAGTTCACCGGGCATGACCTTCCCAATACAAAAGTTCACCGGGCAACACTTTCTCAATACAAAAGTTCACCGGGCATGACTTTCCCAATACAAAAGTTCACCGGAGATGACTTTCCCAATACAAAAGTTCACCGGGCATGACTTTCCCAATACAAAAGTTCACCGGAGATGACTTTCCCAATACAAAAGTTCACCGGGCATGACTTTACCAATACAAAAACTCACCGGGCATGCCTTTCCCAATACAAAAGTTCACCGGGCATGACTTTCCCAATACAAAAGTTCACCGGAGATGACTTTTTCCATAGAAAAGTTCACCGGAGATGACTTTCCCAATACAAAAGTTCACCGGAGATGACTTTTTTCATAGAAAAGTTCACCGGAGATGACTTTCCCAATACAAAAGTTCACCGGGCATGACTTTCCCAATACAAAAGTTCACCGGGCATGACTTTCCCAATACAAAAGTTCACCGGAGATGACTTTCCCAATACAAAAGTTCACCGGGCATGACTTTCCCAATACAAAAGTTCACCGGAGATGACTTTCCCAATACTAAAGTTCACCGGGCACGACTTTCCCAATACAAAAGTTCACCGGGCATGACTTTCTCAATACAAAAGTTCACCGGGCATGACTTTCCCAATACAAAAGTTCACCGGGCATGACTTTCTCAATACAAAAGTTCACCGGGCATGACTTTAACAATACAAAAGTTCACCGGGCATGACTTTCCCAATACAAAAGTTCACCGGAGATGACTTTTCCCATACAAAAGTTCACCGGGCATGACTTTTCCAATACAAAAGTTCACCGGAGATGACTTTCCCAATACAAAAGTTCACCGGGCATGACTTTCCCAATACAAAAGTTCACCGGGCACGACTTTTCGCATACAAAAGTTCACCGGGCATGACTTTCCCAATACAAAAGTTCACCGGGCAACACTTTCCCAATACAAAAGTTCACCGGGCATGACTTTCCCAATACAAAAGTTCACCGGAGATGACTTTTCCATAGAAAAGTTCACCGGAGATGACTTTCCCAATACAAAAGTTCACCGGGCATGACTTTCCCAATACAAAAGTTCACCGGGCATGACTTTTCCAATACAAAAGTTCACCGGGCATGACTTTCCCAATACAAAAGTTCACCGGGCATGACTTTCCCAGTACAAAAGTTCACCGGAGATGACTTTTCCCATACAAAAGTTCACCGGGCATGACTTTCCCAATACAAAAGTTCATCGGGCACGACTTTCCCAATACAAAAGTTCACCGGGCATGACTTTCCCAATACAAAAGTTCACCGGGCATGACTTTCCCAATACAAAAGTTCACCGGGCATGACTTTCTTAATACAAAAGTTCACCGGAGATGACTTTCCCAATACAAAAGTTCACCGGGCATGACTTTCCCAACACAAAAGTTCACCGGGCACGACTTTCCCAATACAAAAGTTCACCGGGCATGACTTTCCCAATACAAAAGTTCACCGGGCATGACTTTCCCAATACAAAAGTTCACCGGGCATGACTTTCCCAATACAAAAGTTCACCGGGCATGACTTTCCCAATACAAAAGTTCACCGGGCATGACTTTCCCAATACAAAAGTTCACCGGAGATGACTTTCCCAATACAAAAGTTCACCGGGCATGACTTTCCCAATACAAAACTTCACGGGAGATGACTTTCCCAATACAAAAGTTCACCGGGCATGACTTTCCCAATACAAAAGTTCACCGGGCATGTCTTTCCCAATACAAAAGTTTACCGGAGATGACTTTCCCAATACAAAAGTTCACCGGGCATGACTTTCCCAATACAAAAGTTCACCGGGCATGACTTTCCCAATACAAAAGTTCACCGGGCATGACTTTCCCAATACAAAAGTTCACCGGAGATGACTTTCCCAATACAAAAGTTCACCGGGCATGACTTTCCCAATACAAAAGTTCACCGGGCATAACTTTCCCAATACAAAAGTTCACCGGGAATGACTTTCCCAATACAAAAGTTCACCGGGCATGACTTTCCCAATACAAAAGTTCACCGGAGATGACTTTTCCCATACAAAAGTTCACCGGGCATGACTTTCCCAATACAAAAGTTCACCGGGCATGACTTTCCCAATACAAAAGTTCACCGGGCATGACTTTCCCAATACAAAAGTTCACCGGAGATGACTTTCCCAATACAAAAGTTCACCGGGCACGACTTTCCCAATACAAAAGTTCACCGGGCATGACTTTCCCAATACAAAAGTTCACCGGGCATGACTTTCCCAATACAAAAGTTCACCGGGCATGACTTTCCCAATACAAAAGTTCACCGGAGATGACTTTTCCCATAGAAAAGTTCACCGGAGATGACTTTCCCAATACAAAAGTTCACCGGGCATGACTTTCCTAATACAAAAGTTCACCGGGCATGACTTTCCCAATACAAAAGTTCACCGGAGATGACTTTCCCAATACAAAAGTTCACCGGGCATGACTTTCCCAATACAAAAGTTCACCGGAGATGACTTTTTCCATAGAAAAGTTCACCGGAGATGACTTTCCCAATACAAAAGTTCACCGGGCATGACTTTCCCAATACAAAAGTTCACCGGAGATGACTTTTCCCATACATAAGTTCACCGGGCATGACTTTTCCAATACAAAAGTTCACCGGGCAACACTTTCCCAATACAAAAGTTCACCGGAGATGACTTTTCCCATAGAAAAGTTCACCGGAGATTACTTTCCCAATACAAAAGTTCACCGGGCATGACTTTCCCAATACAAAAGTTCACCGGGCATGACTTTCCCAATACAAAAGTTCACCGGAGATGACTTTCACAATACAAAAGTTCACCGAAGATGACGTTTCCCATACAAAAGTTCACCGGAGATGACTTTCCCAATACAAAAGTTCACCGGGCATGACTTTCCCAATACAAAAGTTCACCGGAGATGACTTTTTCCATAGAAAAGTTCACCGGAGATGACTTTCCCAATACAAAAGTTCACCGGGCATGACTTTCCCAATACAAAAGTTCACCGGGCATGACTTTCCCAATACAAAAGTTCACCGGGCATGACTTTCCCAATACAAAAGTTCACCGGAGATGACTTTCCCAATACAAAAGTTCACCGGGCATGACTTTCCCAATACAAAAGTTCACCGGGCATGACTTTTTCCATAGAAAAGTTCACCGGAGATGACTTTCCCAATACAAAAGTTCACCGGGCATGACTTTTCCCATAGAAAAGTTCACCGGGCATGACTTTCCCAATACAAAAGTTCACCGGAGATGACTTTCCCAATACAAAAGTTCACCGGGCACGACTTTTCCCATACAAAAGTTCACCGGAGATGACTTTCCCAATACAAAAGTTCACCGGGCATGACTTTCCCAATACAAAAGTTCACCGGAGATGACTTTCCCAATACAAAAGTTCACCGGGCACGACTTTCCCAATACAAAAGTTCACCGGGCATGACTTTCCCAATACAAAAGTTCACCGGGCATGACTTTCCCAATACAAAAGTTCACCGGGCATGACTTTCCCAATACAAAAGTTCACCGGGCATGACTTTCCCAATACAAAAGTTCACCGGAGATGACTTTCCCAATACAAAAGTTCACCGGGCATGACTTTCCCAATACAAAATTCACCGGGCATGACTTTCCCAATACAAAAGTTCACCGGACATGACTTCCCCAATACAAAAGTTCACCGGAGATGACTTTTCCAATACAAAAGTTCACCGGGCATGACTTTCCCAATACAAAAGTTCACCGGGCATGACTTTCCCAATACAAAAGTTCACCGGGCATGACTTTTCCCATAGAAAAGTTCATCGGAGATGACTTTCCCAATATATAAGTTCACCGGGCATGACTTTCCCAATACAAAAGTTCACCGGAGATGACTTCCCAATACAAAAGTTCACCGGGCATGACTTTCCCAATACAAAAGTTCACCGGGCATGACTTTCCTAATACAAAATTTCACCGGGCATGACTTTCCCAATACAAAAGTTCACCGGGCATGACTTTCCCAATACAAAAGTTCACCGGGCATGACTTTCCCAATACAAAAGATCACCGGAGATGACTTTCCCAATATAAAAGTTCACCGGGCATGACTTTCCCAATACAAAAGTTCACCGGAGATGACTTTCCCAATACAAAAGTTCACCGGGCACGACTTTCCCAATACAAAAGTTCACCGGGCATGACTTTCCCAATACAAAAGTTCACCGGGCATGACTTTCCCAATACAAAAGTTCACCGGAGATGACTTTTCCCATACAAAAGTTCACCGGGCATGACTTTTCCAATGCAAAAGTTCACCGGAGATGACTTTTCCCATAGAAAAGTTCACCGGAGATGACTTTCCCAATACAAAAGTTCACCGGGCATGACTTTCCCAATACAAAAGTTCACCGGGCATGACTTTCCCAATACAAAAGTTCACCGGGCATGACTTTTCCCATAGAAAAGTTCACCGGAGATGACTTTCCCAATACAAAAGTTCACCGGGCACGACTTTCCCAATACAAAAGTTCACCGGACATGACTTTCCCAATACAAAAGTTCACCGGAGATGACTTTTTCCATAGAAAAGTTCACCGGAGATGACTTTCCCAATACAAAAGTTCACCGGAGATGACTTTCTCAATAAAAAGTTCATCGGGCATGGCTTTCCCAATACAAAAGTTCACCGGGCATGACTTTCCCATACAAAAGTTCACCGGGCATGACTTTTCCCATAGAAAAGTTCACCGGGCATGACTTTCCCAATACAAAAGTTCACCGGAGATGACTTTCCCAAAACAATAATTCACCGGAGATGACTTTTTCCATAGAAAAGTTCACCGGAGATGACTTTCCCAATACAAAAGTTCACCGGGCATGACTTTCCCAATACAAAAGTTCACCGGGCATGACTTTCCCAATACAAAAGTTCACCGGAGATGACTTTCCCAGTACAAAAGTTCACCGGGCATGACTTTCCCAATACAAAAGTTCACCGGGCACGACTTTCCCAATACAAAAGTTCACCGGAGATGACTTTCCCAATACAAAAGTTCACCGGAGATGACTTTCCCAATACAAAAGTTCACCGGGCATGACTTTCCCAATACAAAAGTTCACCGGGCATGACTTTTCCCATAGAAAAGTTCACCGGAGATGACTTTCTCAATACAAAAGTTCACCGGGCATGACTTTCCCAATACAAAAGTTCACCGGGCATGACTTTCCCAATACAAAAGTTCACCGGGCCTGACTTTCCCAATACAAAAGTTCACCGGGCATGACTTTCCCAATACAAAAGTTCACCGGAGATGACTTTTCCCATAGAAAAGTTCACCGGAGATGACTTTCCCAATTCAAAAGTTCACCGGGCATGACTTTCCCAATACAAAAGTTCACCGGGCATGACTTTCCCAATACAAAAGTTCACCGGGCATGACTTTCCCAATACAAAAGTTCACCGGGCATGACTTTTCCCATAGAAAAGTTCACCGGAGATGACTTTCCCAATACAAAAGTTCACCGGAGATGACTTTTTCCATAGAAAAGTTCACCGGAGATGACTTTCCCAATACAAAAGTTCACCGGGCAACACTTTCCCAATACAAAAGTTCACCGGGCATGACTTTTCCCATAGAAAAGTTCACCGGAGATGACTTTCCCAATACAAAAGTTCACCGGGCATGACTTTCCCAATACAAAAGTTCACCGGAGATGACATTTTCCATAGAAAAGTTCACCGGAGATGACTTTCCCAATACAAAAGTTCACCGGGCATTACTTTCCCAATACAAAAGTTCACCGGGCATGACTTTCCCAATACAAAAGTTCACCGGAGATGACTTTTTCCATAGAAAAGTTCACCGGAGATGACTTTCCCAATACAAAAGTCCACCGGGCATGACTTTCCCAATACAAAAGTTCACCGGGCATGACTTTCCCAATACAAAAGTTCACCGGAGATGACTTTCCCAATACAAAAGTTCACCGGAGATGACTTTACCAATACAAAAGTTCACCGGGCATGACTTTCCCAATACAAAAGTTCACCGGGCATGACTTTCCCAATACAAAAGTTCACCGGAGATGACTTTCCCAATACAAAAGTTCACCGGGCATGACTTTCCCAATACAAAAGTTCACCGGAGATGACTTTCCCAATACAAAAGTTCACCGGGCATGACTTTCCCAATACAAAAGTTTACCGGGCATGACTTTCCCAAAACAAAAGTTCACCGGGCATGACTTTCCCAATACAAAAGTTTACCGGAGATGACTTTCCCAATACAAAAGTTCACCGGGCATGACTTTCCCAATACAAAAGTTCACCGGGCATGACTTTCCCAATACAAAAGTTCACCGGGCATGACTTTCCCAATACAAAAGTTCACCGGGCACGACTTCCCCAATACAAAAGTTCACCGGAGATGACTTTCCCAATACAAAAGTTCACCGGGCATGACTTTCCCAATACAAAAGTTCACCGGGCATGACTTTCCCAATACAAAAGTTCACCGGGCATGACTTTCCCAATACAAAAGTTCACCGGGCATGACTTTCCCAATACAAAAGTTCACCGGGCACGACTTTCCCAATACAAAAGTTCACCGGAGATGACTTTCCCAATACAAAAGTTCACCGGGCATGACTTTCCCAATACAAAAGTTCACCGAGCATGACTTTCCTAATACAAAATTTCACCGGGCATGACTTTCCCAATACAAAAGTTCACCGGGCACGACTTTCCCAATACAAAAGTTCACCGGAGATGACTTTCCCAATACAAAAGTTCACCGGGCATGACTTTCCCAATACAAAAGTTCACCGGGCATGACTTTCCCAATACAAAAGTTCACTGGGCATGACTTTCCCAATACAAAAGTTCACCGGGCATGACTTTCCCAATACAAAAGTTCACCGGGCACGACTTTCCCAATACAAAAGTTCACCGGAGATGACTTTTCCCATACAAAAGTTCACCGGAGATGACTTTCCCAATACAAAAGTTCACCGGAGATGACTTTCCCAATACAAAAGTTCACCGGGCATGACTTTCCCAATACAAAAGTTCACCGGGCATGACTTTCCCAATACAAAAGTTCACCGGAGATGACTTTCCCAATACAAAAGTTCACCGGAGATGACTTTCCCAATACAAAAGTTTACCGGAGATGACTTTTCCAATACAAAAGTTCACCGGGCATGACTTTCCCAATACAAAAGTTCACCGGAGATGACTTTCCCAATACAAAAGTTCACCGGGCATGACTTTCCCAATACAAAAGTTCACCGGAGATGACTTTCCCAATACAAAAGTTCACCGGGCACGACTTTCCCAATACAAAAGTTCACCGGAGATGACTTTTCCCATACAAAAGTTCACCGGAGATGACTTTCCCAATACAAAAGTTCACCGGAGATGACTTTCCCAATACAAAAGTTCACCGGGCATGACTTTCCCAATACAAAAGTTCACCGGGCATGACTTTCCCAATACAAAAGTTCACCGGAGATGACTTTCCCAATACAAAAGTTCACCGGAGATGACTTTCCCAATACAAAAGTTTACCGGAGATGACTTTTCCAATACAAAAGTTCACCGGGCATGACTTTCCCAATACAAAAGTTCACCGGAGATGACTTTCCCAATACAAAAGTTCACCGGGCATGACTTTCCCAATACAAAAGTTCACCGGGCATGACTTTTCCAATACAAAAGTTCACTGGAGATGACTTTCCCAATACAAAAGTTCACCGGGCATGACTTTCCCAATACAAAAGTTCACCGGGCATGACTTTCCCAATACAAAAGTTCACCGGGCATGACTTTCCCAATACAAAAGTTCACCGGAGATGACTTTCCCAATACAAAAGTTCACCGGGCATGACTTTCCCAATACAAAAGTTCACCGGAGATGACTTTCCCAATACAAAAGTTCACCGGGCATGACTTTCTCAATACAAAAGTTCACCGGGCATGACTTTTCCAATACAAAAGTTCACTGGAGATGACTTTCCCAATACAAAAGTTCACCGGGCATGACTTTCCCAATGCAAAAGTTCACCGGGCATGACTTTCCCAATACAAAAGTTCACCGGGCATGACTTTCCCAATACAAAAGTTCACCGGAGATGACTTTCCCAATACAAAAGTTCACCGGAGATGACTTTCCCAATACAAAAGTTCACCGGGCATGACTTTCCCAATACAAAAGTTCACCGGGCATGGCTTTCCCAATACAAAAGTTCAACGGGCATGACTTTCCCAATACAAAAGTTCACCGGGCATGACTTTCCCAATACAAAAGTTCAACGGGCATGACTTTCCCAATACAAAAGTTCACCGGAGATGACTTTCCCAATACAAAAGTTCACCGGGCATGACTTTCCCAACACAAAAGTTCACCGGGCATGACTTTCCCAATACAAAAGTTCACCCGAGATGACTTTCCCAATACAAAAGTTCACCGGGCACGACTTTCCCAATACAAAAGTTCACCGGGCATGACTTTCCCAATACAAAAGTTCACCGGGCATGACTTTCTCAATACAAAAGTTCACCGGAGATAACTTTCCCAATACAAAAGTTCACCGGAGATGACTTTCCCAATACAAAAGTTCACCGGGCATGACTTTCCCAATACAAAAGTTCACCGGAGATGACTTTCCCAATACAAAAGTTCACCGGGCACGACTTTCCCAATACAAAAGTTCACCGGGCATGACTTTCCCAATACAAAAGTTCACCGGAGATGACTTTTTCCATAGAAAAGTTCACCGGAGATGACTTTCCCAATACAAAAGTTCACCGGGCATGACTTTCCCAATACAAAAGTTCACCGGGCATGACTTTCCCAATACAAAAGTTCACCGGGCACGACTTTCCCAATACAAAAGTTCACCGGGCATGACTTTCCCAATACAAAAGTTCACCGGAGATGACTTTTTCCATAGAAAAGTTCACCGGAGATGACTTTCCCAATACAAAAGTTCACCGGGCATGACTTTCCCAATACAAAAGTTCACCGGGCATGACTTTCCCAATACAAAAGTTCACCGGGCACGACTTTCCCAATACAAAAGTTCACCGGGCATGACTTTCCCAATACAAAAGTTCACCGGGCATGACTTTCCCAATACAAAAGTTCACCGGAGATGACTTTCCCAATACAAAAGTTCACCGGGCATGACTTTCCCAATACAAAAGTTCACCGGGCATGACTTTCCCAATACAAAAGTTCACCGTGTATGACTTTCCCAATACAAAAGTTCACCGGGCATGACTTTCCCAATACAAAAGTTCACCGGGCATGACTTTCCCAACACAAAAGTTCACCGGGCATGACTTTCCCAATACAAAAGTTCACCGGGCACGACTTTCCCAATACAAAAGTTCACCGGGCATGACTTTCCCAATACAAAAGTTCACCGGGCATGACTTTCCCAATACAAAAGTTCACCGGAGAT
The DNA here is from genome assembly GCF_047663935.1 of Musca autumnalis. Lineage (NCBI taxonomy): Eukaryota > Metazoa > Arthropoda > Insecta > Diptera > Muscidae > Musca > Musca autumnalis. The sequence goes on along the minus strand of NW_027411859.1, from coordinate 90,420 downwards.
GACTTTCCCAATACAAAAGTTCACCGGAGATGACTTTCCCAATACAAAAGTTCACCGGGCATGACTTTCCCAATACAAAAGTTCACCGGGCATGACTTTCGCAATACAAAAGTTCATCGGGCATGACTTTTTCCATAGAAAAGTTCATCGGGCACGACTTTTCCCATACAAAAGTTCACCGGAGATGACTTTCCCAATACAAAAGTTCACCGGAGATGACTTTTCCCATACAAAACTTCACCGGAGATGACTTTCCCAATACAAAAGTTCACCGGAGATGACTTTCCCAATACAAAAGTTCAGCGGGCATGACTTTTCCCATACAAAAGTTCACCGGAGATGACTTTCCCAATACAAAAGTTCACCGGGCATGACTTTCCCAATACAAAAGTTCACCGGAGATGACTTTCCCAATACAAAAGTTCACCGGAGATGACTTTCCCAATACAAAAGTTCACCGGGCATGACTTTCCCAATACAAAAGTTCACCGGGCATGACTTTTCCCATACAAAAGTTCACCGGAGATGACTTTCCCAATACAAAAGTTCACCGGGCATGACTTTCCCAATACAAAAGTTCACGGGAGATGACTTTCCCAATACAAAAGTTCACCGGAGATCACTTTCCCAATACAAAAGTTTACCGGTGATGACTTTTCCAATACAAAAGTTCACCGGAGATGACTTTCCCAATACAAGAGTTCACCGGGCATGACTTTCCCAATACAAAAGTTCACCGGGCATGACTTTTCCCATAGAAAAGTTCACCGGAGATGACTTTCTCAATACAAAAGTTCACCGGGCATGACTTTCCCAATACAAAAGTTCAACGGAGATGACTTTTCCCATAGAAAAGTTCACCGGAGATGACTTTCCCAATACAAAAGTTCACCGGGCATGACTTTCCCAATACAAAAGTTCACCGGGCATGGCTTTCCCAATACAAAAGTTCACCGGGCATGACTTTCCCAATACAAAAGTTCACCGGGCATGACTTTTCCCATAGAAAAGTTCACCGGAGATGACTTTCCCAATACAAAAGTTCACCGGAGATGACTTTTTCCATAGAAAAGTTCACCGGAGATGACTTTCCCAATACAAAAGTTCACCGGGCAACACTTTCCCAATACAAAAGTTCACCGGGCATGACTTTTCCCATAGAAAAGTTCACCGGAGATGACTTTCCCAATACAAAAGTTCACCGGGCATGACTTTCCCAATACAAAAGTTCACCGGAGATGACATTTTCCATAGAAAAGTTCACCGGAGATGACTTTCCCAATACAAAAGTTCACCGGACATTACTTTCCCAATACAAAAGTTCACCGGGCATGACTTTCCCAATACAAAAGTTCACCGGAGATGACTTTTTCCATAGAAAAGTTCACCGGAGATGACTTTCCCAATACAAAAGTCCACCGGGCATGACTTTCCCAATACAAAAGTTCACCGGGCATGACTTTCCCAATACAAAAGTTCACCGGAGATGACTTTCCCAATACAAAAGTTCACCGGAGATGACTTTACCAATACAAAAGTTCACCGGGCATGACTTTCCCAATACAAAAGTTCACCGGGCATGACTTTCCCAATACAAAAGTTCACCGGAGATGACTTTCCCAATACAAAAGTTCACCGGGCATGACTTTCCCAATACAAAAGTTCACCGGAGATGACTTTCCCAATACAAAAGTTCACCGGGCATGACTTTCCCAATACAAAAGTTTACCGGGCATGACTTTCCCAAAACAAAAGTTCACCGGGCATGACTTTCCCAATACAAAAGTTTACCGGAGATGACTTTCCCAATACAAAAGTTCACCGGGCATGACTTTCCCAATACAAAAGTTCACCGGGCATGACTTTCCCAATACAAAAGTTCACCGGGCATGACTTTCCCAATACAAAAGTTCACCGGGCACGACTTCCCCAATACAAAAGTTCACCGGAGATGACTTTCCCAATACAAAAGTTCACCGGGCATGACTTTCCCAATACAAAAGTTCACCGGGCATGACTTTCCCAATACAAAAGTTCACCGGGCATGACTTTCCCAATACAAAAGTTCACCGGGCATGACTTTCCCAATACAAAAGTTCACCGGGCACGACTTTCCCAATACAAAAGTTCACCGGAGATGACTTTCCCAATACAAAAGTTCACCGGGCATGACTTTCCCAATACAAAAGTTCACCGAGCATGACTTTCCTAATACAAAAGTTCACCGGGCATGACTTTCCCAATACAAAAGTTCACCGGGCACGACTTTCCCAATACAAAAGTTCACCGGAGATGACTTTCCCAATACAAAAGTTCACCGGGCATGACTTTCCCAATACAAAAGTTCACCGGGCATGACTTTCCCAATACAAAAGTTCACTGGGCATGACTTTCCCAATACAAAAGTTCACCGGGCATGACTTTCCCAATACAAAAGTTCACCGGGCACGACTTTCCCAATACAAAAGTTCACCGGAGATGACTTTTCCCATACAAAAGTTCACCGGAGATGACTTTCCCAATACAAAAGTTCACCGGAGATGACTTTCCCAATACAAAAGTTCACCGGGCATGACTTTCCCAATACAAAAGTTCACCGGGCATGACTTTCCCAATACAAAAGTTCACCGGAGATGACTTTCCCAATACAAAAGTTCACCGGAGATGACTTTCCCAATACAAAAGTTTACCGGAGATGACTTTTCCAATACAAAAGTTCACCGGGCATGACTTTCCCAATACAAAAGTTCACCGGAGATGACTTTCCCAATACAAAAGTTCACCGGGCATGACTTTCCCAATACAAAAGTTCACCGGAGATGACTTTCCCAATACAAAAGTTCACCGGGCACGACTTTCCCAATACAAAAGTTCACCGGAGATGACTTTCCCAATACAAAAGTTCACCGGGCATGACTTTCCCAATACAAAAGTTCACCGGGCATGACTTTCCCAATACAAAAGTTCACCGGAGATGACTTTCCCAATACAAAAGTTCACCGGAGATGACTTTCCCAATACAAAAGTTTACCGGAGATGACTTTTCCAATACAAAAGTTCACCGGGCATGACTTTCCCAATACAAAAGTTCACCGGAGATGACTTTCCCAATACAAAAGTTCACCGGGCATGACTTTCCCAATACAAAAGTTCACCGGGCATGACTTTTCCAATACAAAAGTTCACTGGAGATGACTTTCCCAATACAAAAGTTCACCGGGCATGACTTTCCCAATACAAAAGTTCACCGGGCATGACTTTCCCAATACAAAAGTTCACCGGGCATGACTTTCCCAATACAAAAGTTCACCGGAGATGACTTTCCCAATACAAAAGTTCACCGGGCATGACTTTCCCAATACAAAAGTTCACCGGAGATGACTTTCCCAATACAAAAGTTCACCGGGCATGACTTTCCCAATACAAAAGTTCACCGGGCATGACTTTTCCAATACAAAAGTTCACTGGAGATGACTTTCCCAATACAAAAGTTCACCGGGCATGACTTTCCCAATGCAAAAGTTCACCGGGCATGACTTTCCCAATACAAAAGTTCACCGGGCATGACTTTCCCAATACAAAAGTTCACCGGAGATGACTTTCCCAATACAAAAGTTCACCGGAGATGACTTTCCCAATACAAAAGTTCACCGGGCATGACTTTCCCAATACAAAAGTTCACCGGGCATGGCTTTCCCAATACAAAAGTTCAACGGGCATGACTTTCCCAATACAAAAGTTCACCGGGCATGACTTTCCCAATACAAAAGTTCAACGGGCATGACTTTCCCAATACAAAAGTTCACCGGAGATGACTTTCCCAATACAAAAGTTCACCGGGCATGACTTTCCCAACACAAAAGTTCACCGGGCATGACTTTCCCAATACAAAAGTTCACCCGAGATGACTTTCCCAATACAAAAGTTCACCGGGCACGACTTTCCCAATACAAAAGTTCACCGGGCATGACTTTCCCAATACAAAAGTTCACCGGGCATGACTTTCTCAATACAAAAGTTCACCGGAGATAACTTTCCCAATACAAAAGTTCACCGGAGATGACTTTCCCAATACAAAAGTTCACCGGGCATGACTTTCCCAATACAAAAGTTCACCGGAGATGACTTTCCCAATACAAAAGTTCACCGGGCACGACTTTCCCAATACAAAAGTTCACCGGAGATGACTTTCCCAATACAAAAGTTCACCGGGCATGACTTTCCCAATACAAAAGTTCACCGGGCATGACTTTCCCAATACAAAAGTTCACCGGGCATGACTTTCCCAATACAAAAGTTCACCGGAGATGACTTTCCCAATACAAAAGTTCACCGGGCATGACTTTCCCAATACAAAAGTTCACCGGGCATGACTTTCCCAATACAAAAGTTCACCGGAGATGACTTTTTCCATAGAAAAGTTCACCGGAGATGACTTTCCCAATACAAAAGTTCACCGGGCATGACTTTCCCAATACAAAAGTTCACCGGGCATGACTTTCCCAATACAAAAGTTCACCGGGCACGACTTTCCCAATACAAAAGTTCACCGGGCATGACTTTCCCAATACAAAAGTTCACCGGGCATGACTTTCCCAATACAAAAGTTCACCGGGCATGACTTTCCCAATACAAAAGTTGACCGGGCATGACTTTCCCAATACAAAAGTTCACCGGGCATGACTTTCCCAATACAAAAGTTCACCGTGCATGACTTTCCCAATACAAAAGTTCACCGGGCATGACTTTCCCAATACAAAAGTTCACCGGGCATGACTTTCCCAACACAAAAGTTCACCGGGCATGACTTTCCCAATACAAAAGTTCACCGGGCACGACTTTCCCAATACAAAAGTTCACCGGGCATGACTTTCCCAATACAAAAGTTCACCGGAGATGACTTTCCCAATACAAAAGTTCACCGGAGATGACTTTCCCAATACAAAAGTTCACCGGAGATGACTTTCCCAATACAAAAGTTCACCGGGCATGACTTTCCCAATACAAAAGTTCACCGGGCATGACTTTCGCAATACAAAAGTTCATCGGGCATGACTTTTTCCATAGAAAAGTTCATCGGGCACGACTTTTCCCATACAAAAGTTCACCGGAGATGACTTTCCCAATACAAAAGTTCACCGGAGATGACTTTTCCCATACAAAACTTCACCGGAGATGACTTTCCCAATACAAAAGTTCACCGGAGATGACTTTCCCAATACAAAAGTTCAGCGGGCATGACTTTTCCCATACAAAAGTTCACCGGAGATGACTTTCCCAATACAAAAGTTCACCGGGCATGACTTTCCCAATACAAAAGTTCACCGGAGATGACTTTCCCAATACAAAAGTTCACCGGAGATGACTTTCCCAATACAAAAGTTCACCGGGCATGAGTTTCCCAATACAAAAGTTCACCGGGCATGACTTTTCCCATACAAAAGTTCACCGGAGATGACTTTCCCAATACAAAAGTTCACCGGGCATGACTTTCCCAATACAAAAGTTCACGGGAGATGACTTTCCCAATACAAAAGTTCACCGGAGATGACTTTCCCAATACAAAAGTTTACCGGTGATGACTTTTCCAATACAAAAGTTCACCGGAGATGACTTTCCCAATACAAGAGTTCACCGGGCATGACTTTCCCAATACAAAAGTTCACCGGGCATGACTTTTCCCATAGAAAAGTTCACCGGAGATGACTTTCTCAATACAAAAGTTCACCGGGCATGACTTTCCCAATACAAAAGTTCAACGGGCATGACTTTCCCAATACAAAAGTTCACCGGGAATGACTTTCCCAATACAAAAGTTCACAGGGCATGACTTTCCCAATACAAAAGTTCACCGGAGATGACTTTTCCCATAGAAAAGTTCACCGGAGATGACTTTCCCAATACAAAAGTTCACCGCCCATGACTTTCCCAATATAAAAGTTCACCGGGCATGACTTTCCCAATACAAAAGTTCACCGGGCATGACTTTCCCAATACAAAAGTTCACCGGGCATGACTTTCCCAATACAAAAGTTCACCGGGTATGACTTTTCCCATAGAAAAGTTCACCGGGCATGACTTTCCCAATACAAAAGTTCACCGGAGATGACTTTCCCAATACAAAAGTTCACCGGAGATGACTTTCCCAATACAAAAGTTCACCGGAGATGACTTTCCCAATACAAAAGTTCACCGGGCATGACTTTCCCAATACAAAAGTTCACCGGAGATGACTTTTTCCATAGAAAAGTTCACCGGGCATGACTTTCCCAATACAAAAGTTCACCGGGCATGACTTTCCCAATACAAAAGTTCACCGGAGATGACTTTTTCCATAGAAAAGTTCACCGGGCATGACTTTCCCAATACAAAAGTTCACCGGGCATGACTTTCCCAATACAAAAGTTCACCGGGCATGACTTTCCCAATACAAAAGTTCACCGGAGATGACTTTTTCCATAGAAAAGTTCACCGGGCATGACTTTCCCAATACAAAAGTTCACCGGGCATGAATTTTCCAATAGAAAAGTTCACCGGAGTTGACTTTCCCAATACAAAAGTTCACCGGAGATGACTTTCGCAATACAAAAGTTCACCGGAGATGACTTTCCCAATACAAAAGTTCACCGGAGATGACTTTCCCAATACAAAAGTTCACCGGGCATGACTTTCCCAATACAAAAGTTCACCGGGCATGACTTTCCCAATACAAAAGTTCACCGGGCATGACTTTCCCAATACAAAAGTTCACCGGGCATGACTTTCCCAATACAAAAGTTCACCGGGCATGACTTTTCCCATAGAAAAGTTCACCGGGCATGACTTTCCCAATACAAAAGTTCACCGGAGATGATTTTCCCAATACAAAAGTTCACCGGAGATGACTTTCCCAATACAAAAGTTCACCGGGCACGACTTTCCCAATACAAAAGTTCACCGGGCATGACTTTCCCAATACAAAAGTTCACCGGAGATGACTTTCCCAATACAAAAGTTCACCGGGCATGACTTTCCCAATACAAAAGTTCACCGGGCATGACTTTCCCAATACAAAAGTTCACCGGGCATGACTTTCCCAATACAAAAGTTCACCGGGCATGACTTTCCCAATACAAAAGTTCACCGGGCATGACTTTTCCCATAGAAAAGTTCACCGGGCATGACTTTCCCAATACAAAAGTTCACCGGAGATGACTTTCCCAATACAAAAGTTCACCGGAGATGACTTTCCCAATACAAAAGTTCACCGGGCATGACATTCCCAATACAAAAGTTCACCGGAGATGACTTTCCCAATACAAAAGTTCACCGGAGATGACTTTCCCAATACAAAAGTTTACCGGAGATGACTTTTCCAATACAAAAGTTCACCGGAGATGACTTTCCCAATACAAGAGTTCACCGGGCATGACTTTCCCAATACAAAAGTTCACCGGGCATGACTTTTCCCATAGAAAAGTTCACCGGAGATGACTTTCTCAATACAAAAGTTCACCGGGCATGACTTTCCCAATACAAAAGTTCAACGGGCATGACTTTCCCAATACAAAAGTTCACCGGGCATGACTTTCCCAATACAAAAGTTCACAGGGCATGACTTTCCCAATACAAAAGTTCACCGGAGATGACTTTTCCCATAGAAAAGTTCACCGGAGATGACTTTCCCAATACAAAAGTTCACCGGCCATGACTTTCCCAATACAAAAGTTCACCGGGCATGACTTTCCCAATACAAAAGTTCACCGGGCATGACTTTCCCAATACAAAAGTTCACCGGGCATGACTTTCCCAATACAAAAGTTCACCGGGCATGACTTTTCCCATAGAAAAGTTCACCGGGCATGACTTTCCCAATACAAAAGTTCACCGGAGATGACTTTCCCAATACAAAAGTTCACCGGAGATGACTTTCCCAATACAAAAGTTCACCGGAGATGACTTTCCCAATACAATAGTTCACCGGGCATGACTTTCCCAATACAAAAGTTCACCGGAGATGACTTTTTCCATAGAAAAGTTCACCGGGCATGACTTTCCCAATACAAAAGTTCACCGGGCATGACTTTCCCAATACAAAAGTTCACCGGAGATGATTTTTCCATAGAAAAGTTCACCGGGCATGACTTTCCCAATACAAAAGTTCACCGGGCATGATTTTCCCAATACAAAAGTTCACCGGGCATGACTTTCCCAATACAAAAGTTCACCGGAGATGACTTTTTCCATAGAAAAGTTCACCGGGCATGACTTTCCCAATACAAAAGTTCACCGGGCATGACTTTTCCCATAGAAAAGTTCACCGGAGTTGACTTTCCCAATACAAAAGTTCACCGGAGATGACTTTCCCAATACAAAAGTTCACCGGAGATGACTTTCCCAATACAAAAGTTCACCGGAGATGACTTTCCCAATACAAAAGTTCACCGGGCATGACTTTCCCAATACAAAAGTTCACCGGGCATGACTTTCCCAATACAAAAGTTCACCGGGCATGACTTTCCCAATACAAAAGTTCACCGGGCATGACTTTCCCAATACAAAAGTTCACCGGGCATGACTTTCCCAATACAAAAGTTCACCGGGCATGACTTTCCCAATACAAAAGTTCACCGGGCATGACTTTCCCAATACAAAAGTTCACCGGGCATGACTTTTCCCATAGAAAAGTTCACCGGGCATGACTTTCCCAATACAAAAGTTCACCGGAGATGACTTTCCCAATACAAAAGTTCACCGGAGATGACTTTCCCAATACAAAAGTTCACCGGGCACGACTTTCCCAATACAAAAGTTCACCGGGCATGACTTTTTCCATAGAAAAGTTCACCGGGCATGACTTTCCCAATACAAAAGTTCACCGGAGATGACTTTCCCAATACAAAAGTTCACCGGGCATGACTTTCCCAATACAAAAGTTCACCGGGCATGACTTTCCCAATACAAAAGTTCACCGGGCATGACTTTCCCAATACAAAAGTTCAACGGGCATGACTTTCCCAATACAAAAGTTCACCGGAGATGACTTTCCCAATACAAAAGTTCACCGGGCATGAATTTCCCAATACAAAAGTTCACCGGGCATGACTTTCCCAATACAAAAGTTCACCGGAGATGACTTTCCCAATACAAAAGTTCACCGGGCACGACTTTCCCAATACAAAAGTTCACCGGGCATGACTTTCCCAATACAAAAGTTCACCGGGCATGACTTTCTCAATACAAAAGTTCACCGGAGATGACTTTCCCAATACAAAAGTTCACAGGAGATGACTTTCCCAATACAAAAGTTCACCGGGCATGACTTTCCCAATACAAAAGTTCACCGGAGATGACTTTCCCAATACAAAAGTTCACCGGGCACGACTTTCCCAATACAAAAGTTCACCGGAGATGACTTTCCCAATACAAAAGTTCACCGGGCATGACTTTCCCAATACAAAAGTTCACCGGGCATGACTTTCCCAATACAAAAGTTCACCGGGCATGACTTTCCCAATACAAAAGTTCACCGGAGATGACTTTCCCAATACAAAAGTTCACCGGGCATGACTTTCCCAATACAAAAGTTCACCGGGCATGACTTTCCCAATACAAAAGTTCACCGGAGATGACTTTTTCCATAGAAAAGTTCACCGGAGATGACTTTCCCAATACAAAAGTTCACCGGGCAACACTTTCCCAATACAAAAGTTCACCGGGCATGACTTTCCCAATACAAAAGTTCACCGGGCATGACTTTCCCAATACAAAAGTTCACCGGGCATGACTTTCCCAATACAAAAGTTCACCGGGCATGACTTTCCCAATACAAAAGTTCACCGGAGATGACTTTCCCAATACAAAAGTTCACCGGGCATGACTTTCCCAATACAAAAGTTCACCGGGCATGACTTTCCCAATACAAAAGTTCACCGGGCATGACTTTCCCAATACAAAAGTTCACCGGGCATGACTTTCCCAATACAAAAGTTCACCGGGCATGACTTTCCCAACACAAAAGTTCACCGGGCATGACTTTCCCAATACAAAAGTTCACCGGGCACGACTTTCCCAATACAAAAGTTCACCGGGCATGACTTTCCCAATACAAAAGTTCACCGGGCATGACTTTCCCAATACAAAAGTTCACCGGAGATGACTTTCCCAATACAAAAGTTCACCGGAGATGACTTTCCCAATACAAAAGTTCACCGGGCATGACTTTCCCAATACAAAAGTTCACTGGGCATGACTTTCGCAATACAAAAGTTCACCGGGCATGACTTTATCCATAGAAAAGTTCACCGGGCACGACTTTTCCCATACAAAAGTTCACCGGAGATGACTTTCCCAATACAAAAGTTCACCGGAGATGACTTTTCCCATACAAAAGTTCACCGGAGATGACTTTCCCAATACAAAAGTTCACCGGAGATGACTTTCCCAATACAAAAGTTCAGCGGGCATGACTTTTCCCATACAAAAGTTCACCGGAGATGACTTTCCCAATACAAAAGTTCACCGGGCATGACTTTCCCAATACAAAAGTTCACCGGAGATGACTTTCCCAATACAAAAGTTCACCGGAGATGACTTTCCCAATACAAAAGTTCACCGGGCATGACTTTCCCAATACAAAAGTTCACCGGGCATGACTTTTTCCATAGAAAAGTTCACCGGGCACGACTTTTCCCATACAAAAGTTCACCGGAGATGACTTTCCCAATACAAAAGTTCATCGGAGATGACTTTTCCCATACAAAAGTTCACCGGAGATGACTTTCCCAATACAAAAGTTCACCGGAGATGATTTTCCCAATACAAAAGTTCAGCGGGCATGACTTTTCCCATACAAAAGTTCACCGGAGATGACTTTCCCAATACAAAAGTTCACCGGGCATGACTTTCCCAATACAAAAGTTCACCGGAGATGACTTTCCCAATACAAAAGTTCACCGGAGATGACTTTCCCAATACAAAAGTTTACCGGAGATGACTTTTCCAATACAAAAGTTCACCGGAGATGACTTTCCCAATACAAGAGTTCACCGGGCATGACTTTCCCAATACAAAAGTTCACCGGGCATGACTTTTCCCATAGAAAAGTTCACCGGAGATGACTTTCTCAGTACAAAAGTTCACCGGGCATGACTTTCCCAATACAAAAGTTCAACGGGCATGACTTTCCCAATACAAAAGTTCACCGGGCATGACTTTCCCAATACAAAAGTTCACAGGGCATGAATTTCCCAATACAAAAGTTCACCGGAGATGACTTTTCCCATAGAAAAGTTCACCGGAGATGACTTTCCCAATACAAAAGTTCACCGGCCATGACTTTCTCAATACAAAAGTTCACCGGGCATGACTTTCCCAATACAAAAGTTCACCGGGCATGACTTTCCCAATACAAAAGTTCACCGGGCATGACTTTCCCAATACAAAAGTTCACCGGGCATGACTTTTCCCATAGAAAAGTTCACCGGAGTTGACTTTCCCAATACAAAAGTTCACCGGGCATGACCTTCCCAATACAAAAGTTCACCGGGCATGACTTTCCCAATACAAAAGCTCACCGGGCATGACTTTCCCAATACAAAAGTTCACCGGAGATGACTTTCCCAATACAAAAGTTCACCGGGCATGACTTTCCCAATACAAAAGTTCACCGGGCATGACTTTCCCAATACAAAAGTTCACCGGAGATGACTTTCCCAATACAAAGGTTCACCGGGCACGACTTTCCTAATACAAAAGTTCACCGGGCATGACTTTCCCAATACAAAAGTTCACCGGGCATGACTTTCCCAATACAAAAGTTCACCGGAGATGACTTTCCCAATACAAAAGTTCACCGGAGATGACTTTCCCAATACAAAAGTTCACCGGGCATGACTTTCCCAATACAAAAGTTCACCGGGCATGACTTTCCCAATACAAAAGTTCACCGGGCATGACTTTCCCAATACAAAAGTTCACCGGAGATGACTTTTCCCATACAAAAGTTCACCGGGCATGACTTTCCCAATACAAAAGTTCACCGGAGATGACTTTCCCAATACAAAAGTTCAGCGGAGATGACTTTCCCAATACAAAAGTTCACCGGGCACGACTTTCCCAATACAAAAGTTCACCGGGCATGACTATCCCAATACAAAAGTTCCCCGGGCATGACTTTCCCAATACAAAAGTTCACCGGGAATGACTTTCCCAATACAAAAGTTCACCGGGCACGACTTTTCCCATAGAAAAGTTCACCGGAGATGACTTTCCCAATACAAAAGTTCACCGGGCAACACTTTCCCAATACAAAAGTTCACCGGGCATGACTTTCCCAATACAAAAGTTCACCGGGCATGACTTTCTCAATACAAAAGTTCACCGGGCACGACTTTCCTAATACAAAAGTTCGCCGGACATGACTTTCCCAATACAAAAGTTCACCGGGCATGACTTTCCCAATACAATAGTTCACCGGGCATGACTTTCCCAATACAAAAGTTCACCGGGCACGACTTTTCCCATAGAAAAGTTCACCGGAGATGACTTTCCCAATACAAAAGTTCACCGGGCATGACTTTCCCAATACTAAAGTTCACCGGGCATGACTTTCCCAATACAAAAGTTCACCGGAGATGACTTTTTCCATAGAAAATTTCACCGGAGATGACTTTCCCAATACAAAAGTTCACCGGGCATGACTTTCCCAATACAAAAGTTCACCGGGCATGACTTTCCCAATACAAAAGTTCACCGGGCATGACTTTCCCAATACAAAAGTTCACCGGAGATGACTTTCCCAATACAAAAGTTCACCGGGCATGACTTTCCCAATACAAAAGTTCACCGGGCATGACCTTCCCAATACAAAAGTTCACCGGGCATGACTTTCCCAATACAAAAGTTCACCGGAGATGACTTTTCCCATAGAAAAGTTCACCGGAGATGACTTTCCCAATACAAAAGTTCACCGGGCATGACTTTCCCAATACAAAAGTTCACCGGGCATGACTTTCCCAATACAAAAGTTCACCGGGCATGACTTTCCCAATACAAAAGTTCACCGGGCATGACTTTCCCAATACAAAAGTTCACCGGGCATGACTTTTCCCATAGAAAAGTTCACCGGAGATGACTTTCCCAATACAAAAGTTCACCGGAGATGACTTTCCCAATACAAAAGTTCACCGGAAATGACTTTCCCAATACAAAAGTTCACCGGGCATGACTTTCCCAATACAAAAGTTCACCGGTGATGACTTTTTCCATAGAAAAGTTCACCGGGCATGACTTTCCCAATACAAAAGTTCACCGGGCATGACTTTCCCAATACAAAAGTTCACCGGAGATGACTTTTTCCATAGAAAATTTCACCGGGCATGACTTTCCCAATACAAAAGTTCACCGGGCACGACTTTCCCAATACAAAAGTTCACCGGGCATGACTTTCCCAATACAAAAGTTCACCGGAGATGACTTTCCCAATACAAAAGTTCACCGGGCACGACTTTTCCCATACAAAAGTTCACCGGGCATGACTTTCCCAATACAAAAGTTCACCGGGCATGACTTTCCCAATACAAAAGTTCACCGGAGATGACTTTCCCAATACAAAAGTTCACCGGGCATGACTTTCCCAATACAAAAGTTCACCGGGCATGACTTTCCCAATACAAAAGTTCACCGGGCATGACTTTCCCAATACAAAAGTTCACCGGAGATGACTTTCCCAATACAAAACAAGTAAGAAAAGCGTTAAGTTCGGCCGGGCCGAACTTTTTATACCCTCCACCACAAATTTCAGCCATTTCGGTGGATTAATGTGGCCACAACCTTCAAAACACCGAAATTCGGAAGGTACCGTTCTATGGGGGCTATATGATGGCGTGGACCTATACCTACAAATTTCTGGGGGAAAGTTTTATAAGCCTAAAGAAGACTAAATACCAAATTTCAGCTATCTCGGTGTGATAATGAGGCTAAAACCTTCAAAATATCGAAAATCGGGAGATATCGTATTATGGGGGCTATATCAACACGTGGACCTATATAAATATTGTATGGTAGAAATGTTTCTTAGCCTCTGGAAACACAAATACAAAGTTACAACCGATTCTTTGGTCAAATGGGTCTGATACATTCAAAATATATTAAAATGACGCGTACTTTATATGGTGCCTTATATGGGGGCTATACCAAAACTTGGACCTATATAACCCAACTTTGGTAGGAATGTTTTTTGGCCTCTGGAGACACAAAGTACCAAATTACAACCAATTCGGTGGTAAAATGGGACAAATATCTTAAAAATTCCTTAAAACGACGACGCGTCACGCGTCATTTTGTATGGGGGCTATACGAAAGCGAGGACCTACATAGCCCGCTTTCAATACCAAAAGTCCTACGTAAATATAACATATTTTCCCAAAATTTCATCAACCTACGTCAATCCGTTCGGACGCTAGAGTGATTTCCACAGACGGACAGACGGACAGACGGACGGACATGGCTATATCGATGTAGAATTGCACGCTGATCAAGAATATATATACTTTGTGGGGTCTACTATGATTATTTCGAGTAGTTACAAACGTAGTGACAAACTTAATATACCCCCATCCTATGGTGGAGGGTATAAAAATTCACCGGGCATGACTTTCCCAATACAAAAGTTCACCGGGCATGACTTTCCCAATACAAAAGTTCACCGGGCATGACTTTCCCAATACAAAAGTTCACCGGAGATGACTTTCCCAATACAAAAGTTCACCGGGCACGACTTTCCCAATACAAAAGTTCACCGGGCATGACTTTCCCAATACAAAAGTTCACCGGAGATGACTTTCCCAATACAAAAGTTCACCGGGCAACACTTTCCCAATACAAAAGTTCACCGGGCATGACTTTCCCAATACAAAAGTTCACCGGGCATGACTTTCCCAATACAAAAGTTCACCGGAGATGACTTTCCCAATACAAAAGTTCACCGGGCATGACTTTTCCAATACAAAAGTTCACCGGGCATGACTTTCCCAATACAAAAGTTCACCCGAGATGACTTTTCCCATAGAAAAGTTCACCGGAGATGACTTTCCCAATACAAAAGTTCACCGGGCATGACTTTCCCAATACAAAAGTTCACCGGAGATGACTTTTTCCATAGAAAATTCACTGGAGATGACTTTCCCAATACAAAAGTTCACCGGGCATGACTTTCCCAATACAAAAGTTCACCGGGCATGACTTTGCCAATACAAAAGTTCACCGGGCATGACTTTCCCAATACAAAAGTTCACCGGAGATGACTTTCCCAATACAAAAGTTCACCGGGCATGACTTTCCCAATACAAAAGTTCACCGGGCATGACTTTCCCAATACAAAAGTTCACCGGGCATGACTTTCCCAATACCCCGGTGAACTTTTGTACTGGGAAAGTCATGCCCGGTGAACTTTTGTATGGGAAAAGTCATGCCCGGTGATCTTTTGTACTGGGAAAGTCATGCCCGGTCAACTTTTGTATTGGGAAAGTCATGCCCGGTGAAGTTTTGTATGGGAAAAGTCATGCCCGGTGAACTTTTGTATTGGGAAAGTCATGCCCGGTGAACTTTTGTATTGGGAAAGTCATGCCCGGTGAACTTTTGTACTGGGAAAGTCATGCCCGGTGAACTTTTGTATTGGGAAAGTCATGCCCGGTGAACTTTTGTATTGGGAAAGTCATGCCCGGTCAACTTTTGTATTGGGAAAGTCATGCCCGGTGATCTTTTGTACTGGGAAAGTCATGCCCGGTGAACTTTTGTATTGGGAAAGTCATGCCCGGTGAACTTTTGTATTGGGAAAGTCATGCCCGGTGAACGTTTGTACTGGGAAAGTCATGCCCGGTCAACTTTTGTATTGGGAAAGTCATGCCCGGTCAACTTTTGTATTGGGAAAGTCATGCCCGGTCAACTTTTGTATTGGGAAAGTCATGCCCGGTGAACTTTTGTATTGGGAAAGTCATGCCCGGTGATCTTTTGTATTGGGAAAGTCATGCCCGGTGAACTTTTGTATTGGGAAAGTCATGCCCGGTCAACTTTTGTATTGGGAAAGTCATGCCCGGTGAACTTTTGTATTGGGAAAGTCATGCCCGGTCAACTTTTGTATTGGGAAAGTCATGCCCGGTGATCTTTTGTACTGGGAAAGTCATGCCCGGTGAACTTTTGTATTGGGAAAGTCATGCCCGGTGAACTTTTGTATTGGGAAAGTCATGCCCGGTGATCTTTTGTACTGGGAAAGTCATGCCCGGTGAACTTTTGTATGGGAAAAGTCATGCCCGGTGAACTTTTGTATGGGAAAAGTCATGCCCGGTGAACTTTTGTATTGGGAAAGTCATGCCCGGTGAACTTTTGTATTGGGAAAGTCATGCCCGGTCAACTTTTGTATTGGGAAAGTCATGCCCGGTGATCTTTTGTACTGGGAAAGTCATGCCCGGTCAACTTTTGTATTGGGAAAGTCATGCCCGGTGATCTTTTGTATTGGGAAAGTCATGCCCGGTGAACTTTTGTATTGGGAAAGACATGCCCGGTGAACTTTTGTATTGGGAAAGTGATGCCGGGTGAACTTTTGTATTGGGAAAGTCATGCCCGGTGAACTTTTGTATTGGGAAAGTCATGCCCGGTGAACTTTTGTATTGGGAAAGTCATGCCCGGTGAACTTTTGTATTGGGAAAGTCATGCCCGGTCAACTTTTGTATGGGAAAAGTCATGCCCGGTGAACTTTTGTATTGGGAAAGTCATGCCCGGTGAACTTTTGTATTGGGAAAGTCATGCCCGGTGAACTTTTGTATTGGGAAAGTCATGCCCGGTGATCTTTTGTACTGGGAAAGTCATGCCCGGTAAACTTTTGTATTGGGAAAGTCATGCCCGGTGATCTTTTGTACTGGGAAAGTCATGCCCGGTGAACTTTTGTATTGGGAAAGTCATGCCCGGTGAACTTTTGTATTGGGAAAGTCATGACCGGTGAACTTTTGTATTGGAAAAGTCATGCCCGTCAACTTTTGTATTGGGAAAGTCATGCCCGGTGATCTTTTGTACTGGGAAAGTCATGCCCGGTCAACTTTTGTATTGGGAAAGTCATGCCCGGTGAACTTTTGTATGGGAAAAGTCATGCCCGGTGAACTTTTGTATTGGGAAAGTCATGCCCGGTGAACTTTTGTATTGGGAAAGTCATGCCCGGTGAACTTTTGTATTGGGAAAGTCATGCCCGGTGAACTTTTGTATGGGAAAAGTCATGCCCGGTGAACTTTTGTATTGGGAAAGTCATGCCCGGTGAACTTTTGTATTGGGAAAGTCATGCCCGGTGAACTTTTGTGCTGGGAAAGTCATGCCCGGTGAACTTTTGTATTGGGAAAGTCATGCCCGGTGAACTTTTGTATTGGGAAAGTCATGCCCGGTGAACTTTTGTATTGGGAAAGTCATGCCCGGTGAACTTTTGTATTGGGAAAGTCATGCCCGGTGAACTTTTGTACTGGGAAAGTCATGCCCGGTGAACTTTTGTATTGGGAAAGTCATGCCCGGTGAACTTTTGTATGGGAAAAGTCATGCCCGCTGAACTTTTGTATGGGAAAAGTCATGCCCGGTGAACTTTTGTATTGGGAAAGTCATGCCCGGTCAACTTTTGTACTGGGAAAGTCATGCCCGGTGATCTTTTGTACTGGGAAAGTCATGCCCGGTGAACTTTTGTATTGGGAAAGTCATGCCCGGTCAACTTTTGTATTGGGAAAGTCATGCCCGGTCAACTTTTGTATTGGGAAAGTCATGCCCGGTGATCTTTTGTACTGGGAAAGTCATGCCCGGTCAACTTTTGTATTGGGAAAGTCATGCCCGGTGATCTTTTGTACTGGGAAAGTCATGCCCGGTGAACTTTTGTATGGGAAAAGTCATGCCCGGCGAACTTTTGTATTGGGAAAGTCATGCCCGGTGAACTTTTGTATTGGGAAAGTCATGCCCGGTGAACTTTTGTACTGGGAAAGTCATCCCCGGTGAACTTTTGTATTGGGAAAGTCATGCCCGGTGAACTTTTGTATTGGGAAAGTCATGCCCGGTGAACTTTTGTATTGGGAAAGTCATGCCCGGTGAACTTTTGTATTGGGAAAGTTATGCCCGGTGATCTTTTGTACTGGGAAAGTCATGCCCGGTGAACTTTTGTATTGGGAAAGTCATGCCCGGTGAACTTTTGTATGGGAAAAGTCATGCCCGGTGAACTTTTGTATTGGGAAAGTCATGCCCGGTGATCTTTTGTACTGGGAAAGTCATGCCCGGTGAACTTTTGTATGGGAAAAGTCATGCCCGGTGATCTTTTGTACTGGGAAAGTCGTGCCCGGTCAACTTTTGTATGGGAAAAGTCATGCCCGGTGAACTTTTGTATTGGGAAAATCATGCCGGTGAACATTTGTACTGGGAAAGTCATGCCCGGTCAACTTTTGTATTGGGAAAGTCATGCCCGGTGAACTTTTGTATTGGGAAAGTCATGCCCGGTGAACTTTTGTATTGGGAAAGTCATGCCCGGTCAACTTTTGTACTGGGAAAGTCATGCCCGGTGAACTTTTGTATTGGGAAATTCATGCCCGGTGAACTTTTGTATTGGGAAAGTCATGCCCGGTGATCTTTTGTATTGGGAAAGTCATGCCCGGTCAACTTTTGTATTGGGAAAGTCATGCCCGTGAACTTTTGTATTGGGAAAGTCATGCCCGGTCAACTTTTGTATTGGGAAAGTCATGCCCGGTGATCTTTTGTACTGGGAAAGTCATGCCCGGTGAACTTTTGTATTAGGAAAGTCATGCCGGGTGATCTTTTGTACTGGGAAAGTCATGCCCGGTGAACTTTTGTATTGGGAAAGTCATGCCCGGTGAACTTTTGTATTGGGAAAGTCATGCCCGGTGAACATTTGTACTGGGAAAGTCATGCCCGGTCAACTTTTGTATTGGGAAAGTCATGCCCGGTGATCTTTTGTATTGGGAAGGTCATGCCCGGTGAACTTTTGTATTGGGAAAGTCATGCCCGGTGAACTTTTGTATTGGGAAAGTCATGCCCGGTGAACTTTTGTATTGGGAAAGTCATGCCCGGTGAACTTTTGTATTGGGAAAGTCATGCCCGGTGAACTTTTGTATTGGGAAAGTCATGCCCGGTGAACTTTTGTATTGGGAAAGTCATGCCGGTGAACTTTTGTATTGGGAAAGTCATGCCCGGTGATCTTTTGTACTGGGAAAGTCATGCCCGGTCAACTTTTGTATTGGGAAAGTCATGCCCGGTGAACTTTTGTATGGGAAAAGTCATGCCCGGTCAACTTTTGTATTGGGAAAGTCATGCCCGGTGATCTTTTGCACTGGGAAAGTCATGCCCGGTGAACTTTTGTATTGGGAAAGTCATGCCCGGTCAACTTTTGTATGGGAAAAGTCATGCCCGGTGAACTTTTGTATTGGGAAAGTCATGCCTGGTCAACTTTTGTATTGGGAAAGTCATGCCCGGTCAACTTTTGTATTGGGAAAGTCATGCCCGGTGAACTTTTGTATTGGGAAAGTCATGCCCGGTGAACTTTTGTATTGGGAAAGTCATGCCCGGTGATCTTTTGTACTGGGAAAGTCATGCCCGGTGAACTTTTGTATTGGGAAAGTCATGCCCGGTCAACTTTTGTATTGGGAAAGTCATGCCCGGTCAACTTTTGTATTGGGAAAGTCATGCCCGGTCAACTTTTGTATTGGGAAAGTCATGCCCGGTGATCTTTTGTACTGGGAAAGTCATGCCCGGTGAACTTTTGTATTGGGAAAGTCATGCCCGGTGAACTTTTGTATTGGGAAAGTCATGCCCGGTCAACTTTTGTATTAGGAAAGTCATGCCCGGTCAACTTTTGTACTGGGAAAGTCATGCCCGGTCAACTTTTGTATTGGGAAAGTCATGCCCGGTGATCTTTTGTATTGGGAAAGTCATGCCCGGTCAACTTTTGTATTGGGAAAGTCATGCCCGGTCAACTTTTGTATTGGGAAAGTCATGCCCGGTGAACTTTTGTATTGGGAAAGTCATGCCGGTGAACTTTTGTATTGGGAAAGTCATGCCCGGTCAACTTTTGTATTGGGAAAGTCATGCCCGGTCAACTTTTGTATTGGGAAAGTCATGCCCGGTGAACTTTTGTATTGGGAAAGTCATGCCCGGTGAACTTTTGTATTGGGAAAGTCATGCCCGGTGATCTTTTGCACTGGGAAAGTCATGCCCGGTGAACTTTTGTATTGGGAAAGTCATGCCCGGTCAACTTTCGTATTGGGAAAGTCATGCCCGGTGAACTTTTGTATTGGGAAAGTCATGCCCGGTCAACTTTTGTACTGGGACAGTCATGCCCGGTGATCTTTTGTACTGGGAAAGTCATGCCCGGTGAACTTTTGTATTGGGAAAGTCATGCCCGGTCAACTTTTGTATTGGGAAAGTCATGCCCGGTCAACTTTTGTATTGGGAAAGTCATGCCCGGTGATCTTTTGTACTGGGAAAGTCATGCCCGGTCAACTTTTGTATTGGGAAAGTCATGCCCGGTGATCTTTTGTACTGGGAAAGTCATGCCCGGTGAACTTTTGTATGGGAAAAGTCATGCCCGGTGAATTTTTGTATTGGGAAAGTCATGCCCGGTGAACTTTTGTATTGGGAAAGTCATGCCCGGTGAACTTTTGTACTGGGAAAGTCATCCGCGGTGAACTTTTGTATTGGGAAAGTCATGCCCGGTGAACTTTTGTATTGGGAAAGTCATGCCCGGTGAACTTTTGTATTGGGAAGGTCATGCCCGGTGAACTTTTGTATTGGGAAAGTTATGCCCGGTGATCTTTTGTACTGGGAAAGTCATGCCCGGTGAACTTTTGTATTGGGAAAGTCATGCCCGGTGAACTTTTGTATGGGAAAAGTCATGCCCGGTGAACTTTTGTATTGGGAAAGTCATGCCCGGTGATCTTTTGTACTGGGAAAGTCATGCCCGGTGAACTTTTGTATGGGAAAAGTCATGCCCGGTGATCTTTTGTACTGGGAAAGTCATGCCCGGTCAACTTTTGTATGGGAAAAGTCATGTCCGGTGAACTTTTGTATTGGGAAAATCATGCCGGTGAACATTTGTACTGGGAAAGTCATGCCCGGTCAACTTTTGTATTGGGAAAGTCATGCCCGGTGAACTTTTGTATTGGGAAAGTCATGCCCGGTGAACTTTTGTATTGGGAAAGTCATGCCCGGTCAACTTTTGTACTGGGAAAGTCATGCCCGGTGAACTTTTGTATTGGGAAAGTCATGCCCGGTGAACTTTTGTATTGGGAAAGTCATGCCCGGTGATCTTTTGTATTGGGAAAGTCATGCCCGGTCAACTTTTGTATTGGGAAAGTCATGCCCGTGAACTTTTGTATTGGGAAAGTCATGCCCGGTCAACTTTTGTATTGGGAAAGTCATGCCCGGTGATCTTTTGTACTGGGAAAGTCATGCCCGGTGAACTTTTGTATTAGGAAAGTCATGCCGGGTGATCTTTTGTACTGGGAAAGTCATGCCCTGTGAACTTTTGTATTGGGAAAGTCATGCCCGGTGAACTTTTGTATTGGGAAAGTCATGCCCGGTGAACATTTGTACTGGGAAAGTCATGCCCGGTCAACTTTTGTATTGGGAAAGTCATGCCCGGTGATCTTTTGTATTGGGCAAGTCATGCCCGGTGAACTTTTGTATTGGGAAAGTCATGCCCGGTGAACTTTTGTATTGGGAAAGTCATGCCCGGTGAACTTTTGTATTGGGAAAGTCATGCCCGGTGAACTTTTGTATTGGGAAAGTCATGCCCGGTGAACTTTTGTATTGGGAAAGTCATGCCCGGTGAACTTTTGTATTGGGAAAGTCATGCCCGGTGATCTTTTGTACTGGGAAAGTCATGCCCGGTCAACTTTTGTATTGGGAAAGTCATGCCCGGTGAACTTTTGTTCACCAAAAAAGGGAAAAGTCATGCCCGGTCAACTTTTGTATTGGGAAAGTCATGCCCGGTGATCTTTTGCACTGGGAAAGTCATGCCCGGTGAACTTTTGTATTGGGAAAGTCATGCCCGGTCAACTTTTGTATTGGGAAAGTCATGCCCGGTGAACTTTTGTATTGGGAAAGTCATGCCCGGTCAACTTTTGTATGGGAAAAGTCATGCCCGGTGAACTTTTGTATTGGGAAAGTCATGCCCGGTCAACTTTTGTATTGGGAAAGTCATGCCCGGTCAACTTTTGTATTGGGAAAGTCATGCCCGGTGAACTTTTGTATTGGGAAAGTCATGCCCGGTGAACTTTTGTATTGGGAAAGTCATGCCCGGTGATCTTTTGTACTGGGAAAGCCATGCCCGGTGAACTTTTGTATTGGGAAAGTCATGCCCGGTCAACTTTTGTATTGGGAAAGTCATGCCCGGTCAACTTTTGTATTGGGAAAGTCATGCCCGGTGATCTTTTGTACTGGGAAAGTCATGCCCGGTGAACTTTTGTATTGGGAAAGTCATGCCCGGTGATCTTTTGTACTGGAAAAGTCATGCACGGTCAACTTTTGTATTAGGAAAGTCATGCCCGGTCAACTTTTGTATTGGGAAAGTCATGCCCGGTCAACTTTTGTATTGGGAAAGTCATGCCCGGTGAACTTTTGTATTGGGAAAGTCATGCCCGGTGAACTTTTGTATTGGGAAAGTCATGCCCGGTGATCTTTTGTACTGGGAAAGCCATGCCCGGTGAACTTTTGTATTGGGAAAGTCATGCCCGGTCAACTTTTGTATTGGGAAAGTCATGCCCGGTCAACTTTTGTATTGGGAAAGTCATGCCCGGTGATCTTTTGTACTGGGAAAGTCATGCCCGGTGAACTTTTGTACTGGGACAGTCATGCCCGGTGATCTTTTGTACTGGGAAAGTCATGCCCGGGGAACTTTTGTATTGGGAAAGTCATGCCCGGTCAACTTTTGTATTGGGAAAGTCATGCCCGGTCAACTTTTGTATTGGGAAAGTCATGCCCGGTGAACTTTTGTATTGGGAAAGTCATGCCCGGTGAACTTTTGTATTGGGAAAGTCATGCCCGGTGATCTTTTGCACTGGGAAAGTCATGCCCGGTGAACATTTGTATTGGGAAAGTCATGCCCGGTCAACTTTTGTATTGGGAAAGTCATGCCCGGTGAACTTTTGTATTGGGAAAGTCATGCCCGGTCAACTTTTGTATGGGAAAAGTCATGCCCGGTGAACTTTTGTATTGGGAAAGTCATGCCCGGTCAACTTTTGTATTGGGAAAGTCATGCCCGGTGAACTTTTGTATTGGGAAAGTCATGCTCGGTGAACTTTTGTATTGGGAAAGTCATGCCCGGTGAACTTTTGTATTGGGAAAGTCATGCCCGGTGATCTTTTGTACTGGGAAAGTCATGCCCGGTGAACTTTTGTATTGGGAAAGTCATGCCCGGTCAACTTTTGTATTGGGAAAGTCATGCCCGGTCAAATTTTGTATTGGGAAAGTCATGCCCGGTGATCTTTTGTACTGGGAAAGTCATGCCCGGTGAACTTTTGTATTGGGAAAGTCATGCCCGGTGATCTTTTGTACTGGGAAAGTCATGCCCGGTCAACTCTTGTATTAGGAAAGTCATGCCCGGTCAACTTTTGTACTAGGAAAGTCATGCCCGGTCAACTTTTGTATTGGGAAAGTCATGCCCGGTGATCTTTTGTATTGGGAAAGTCATGCCCGGTGATCTTTTGTATTGGGAAAGTCATGCCCGGTGAACATTTGTACTGGGAAAGTCATGCCCGGTCAACTTTTGTATTGGGAAAGTCATGCCCGGTGAACTTTTGTATTGGGAAAGTCATGCCCGGTGAACATTTGTACTGGGAAAGTCATGCCCGGTCAACTTTTGTATTGGGAAAGTCATGCCCGGTGATCTTTTGTACTGGGAAAGTCATGCCCGGTGAACTTTTGTATGGGAAAAGTCATGCCCGGTGATCTTTTGTACTGGGAAAGTCATGCCCGGTGAACTTTTGTATGGGAAAAGTCATGCCCGGTGAACTTTTGTATTGGGAAAGTCATGCCCGGTGATCTTTTGTACTGGGAAAGTCATGCCCGGTGAACTTTTGTATGGGAAAAGTCATGCCCGGTGATCTTTTGTACTGGGAAAGTCATGCCCCGTCAACTTTTGTACTGTTAAAGTCATGCCCGGTGAACTTTTGTTTTGGGAAAGTCATGCCCGGTGAACTTTTGTATTGGGAAAGTCATGCCCGGTGAACTTTTGTATTGGGAAAGTCATGCCCGGTGAACTTTTGTATTGGGAAAGTCATGGCCGGTGAACTTTTGTATTGGGAAAGTCATGCCCGGTGAACTTTTGTATTGGGAAAGTCATGCCCGGTGAACTTTTGTATGGGAAAAGTCATGCCCGGTGAACTTTTGTATGGGAAAAGTCATGCCCGGTCAACTTTTGTATTGGGAAAGTCATGCCCGGTGAACTTTTGTATGGGAAAAGTCATGCCCGGTGAACTTTTGTATGGGAAAATTCATGCCCGGTGAACTTTTGTATTGGGAAAGTCATGCCCGGTGAATTTTTGTATTGGGAAAGTCATGCCCGGTGAACTTTTGTATTGGGAAAGTCATGCCCGGTGAACTTTTGTATTGGGAAAGTCATGCCCGGTCAACTTTTGTATTGGGAAAGTCATGCCCGGTCAACTTTTGTATTGGGAAAGTCATGCCCGGTCAACTTTCGTATTGGGAAAGTCATGCCCGGTGAACTTTTGTATTGGGAAAGTCATGCCCGGTCAACTTTTGTATTGGGAAAGTCATGCCCGGTCAACTTTTGTATTGGGAAAGTCATGCCCGGTGATCTTTTGTATTGGGAAAGTCATGCCCGGTGAACTTTTGTATTGGGAAAGTCATGCCCGGTGAACTTTTGTATTGGGAAAGTCATGCCCGGTCAACTTTTGTATTGGGAAAGTCATGCCCGGTGAACTTTTGTATTGGGAAAGTCATGCCCGGTCAACTTTTGTATTGGGAAAGTCATGCCCGGTGATCTTTTGTACTGGGAAAGTCATGCCCGGTGAACTTTTGTATGGGAAAAGTCATGCCCGGTGAACTTTTGTATTGGGAAAGTCATGCCCTGTGAACTTTTGTATTGGGAAAGTCATGCCCGGTGAACTTTTGTACTGGGAAAGTCATGCCCGGTGAACTTTTGTATTGGGAAAGTCATGCCCGGTGAACTTTTATATTGTGAAAGTCATGCCCGGTGAACTTTTGTATTGGGAAAGTCATGCCCGGTGAACTTTTGTATTGGGAAAGTCATGCCCGGTGAACTTTTGTATTGGGAAAGTCATGCCCGGTGAACTTTTGTATTGGGAAAGTCATGCCCGGTGAACTTTTGTATTGGGAAAGTCATGCCCGGTGAACTTTTGTACTGGGAAAGTCATGCCCGGTGAACTTTTGTATTGGGAAAGTCATGCCCGGTGAACTTTTGTATGGGAAAAGTCATGCCCGGTGAACTTTTGTATGGGAAAAGTCATGCCCGGTGAACTTTTGTATTGGGAAAGTTATGCCCGGTGAACTTTTGTATTGGGAAAGTCATGCCCGGTGATCTTTTGTACTGGGAAAGTCATGCCCGGTGAACTTTTGTATTGGGAAAGTCATGCCCGGTCAACTTTTGTATTGGGAAAGTCATGCCCGGTGAACTTTTGTACTGGGAAAGTCATGCCCGGTGATCTTTTGTACTGGGAAAGTCATGCCCGGTGAACTTTTGTATGGGAAAAGTCATGCCCGGTGAACTTTTGTATTGGGAAAGTCATGCCCGGTGAACTTTTGTATTGGGAAAGTCATGCCCGGTGAACTTTTGTACTGGGAAAGTCATGCCCGGTGAACTTTTGTATTGGGAAAGTCATGCCCGGTGAACTTTTGTATGGGAAAAGTCATGCCCGGTGAACTTTTGTATGGGAAAAGTCATGCCCGGTGAACTTTTGTATTGGGAAAGTTATGCCCGGTGAACTTTTGTATTGGGAAAGTCATGCCCGGTGATCTTTTGTATTGGGAAAGTCATGCCCGGTGATCTTTTGTACTGGGAAAGTCATGCCCGGTGAACTTTTGTATTAGGAAAGTCATGCCGGGTGATCTTTTGTACTGGGAAAGTCATGCCCGGTGAACTTTTGTATTGGGAAAGTCATGCCCGGTGAACTTTTGTATTGGGAAAGTCATGCCCGGTGAACATTTGTACTGGGAAAGTCATGCCCGGTCAACTTTTGTATTGGGAAAGTCATGCCCGGTGATCTTTTGTATTGGGAAAGTCATGCCCGGTGAACTTTTGTATTGGGAAAGTCATGCCCGGTGAACTTTTGTATTGGGAAAGTCATGCCCGGTGAACTTTTGTATTGGGAAAGTCATGCCCGGTGAACTTTTGTATTGGGAAAGTCATGCCCGGTGAACTTTTGTATTGGGAAAGTCATGCCCGGTGAACTTTTGTATTGGGAAAGTCATGCCCGGTGAACTTTTGTATTGGGAAAGTCATGCCCGGTGATCTTTTGTACTGGGAAAGTCATGCCCGGTCAACTTTTGTATTGGGAAAGTCATGCCCGGTGAACTTTTGTATGGGAAAAGTCATGCCCGGTCAACTTTTGTATTGGGAAAGTCATGCCCGGTGATCTTTTGTATTGGGAAAGTCATACCCGGTGAACTTTTGTATTGGGAAAGTCATGCCCGGTGAACTTTTGTATTAGGAAAGTCATGCCCGGTGATCTTTTGTATTGGGAAAGTCATGCCCGGTGAACTTTTGTATTGGGAAAGTCATGCCCGGTCAACTTTTGTATGGGAAAAGTCATGCCCGGTGAACTTTTGTATTGGGAAAGTCATGCCCGGTGAACTTTTGTATTAGGAAAGTCATGCCCGGTGAACTTTTGTATTGGGAAAGTCATGCCCGGTGAACTTTTGTATTGGGAAAGTCATGCCCGGTCAACTTTTGTATTGGGAAAGTCATGCCCGGTGAACTTTTGTATTGGGAAAGTCATGCCCGGTGAACTTTTGTACTGGGAAAGTCATGCCCGGTGAAGTTTTGTATGGGAAAAGTCATGCCCGGTGATCTTTTGTACTGGGAAAGTCATGCCCCGTCAACTTTTGTACTGTTAAAGTCATGCCCGGTGAACTTTTGTTTTGGGAAAGTCATGCCCGGTGAACTTTTGTATTGGGAAAGTCATGCCCGGTGAACTTTTGTATTGGGAAAGTCATGCCCGGTGAACTTTTGTATTGGGAAAGTCATGCCCGGTGAACTTTTGTATTGGGAAAGTCATGCCCGGTGAACTTTTGTATTGGGAAAGTCATGCCCGGTCAACTTTTGTATTGGGAAAGTCATGCCCGGTCAACTTTTGTATGGGAAAAGTCATGCCCGGTGAACTTTTGTATTAGGAAAGTCATGCCCGGTGAACTTTTGTATTGGGAAAGTCATGCCCGGTGAACTTTTGTATTGGGAAAGTCATGCCCGGTCAACTTTTGTATTGGGAAAGTCATGCCCGGTGAACTTTTGTATTGGGAAAGTCATGCCCGGTGAACTTTTGTACTGGGAAAGTCATGCCCGGTGAAGTTTTGTATGGGAAAAGTCATGCCCGGTGATCTTTTGTACTGGGAAAGTCATGCCCCGTCAACTTTTGTACTGTTAAAGTCATGCCCGGTGAACTTTTGTTTTGGGAAAGTCATGCCCGGTGAACTTTTGTATTGGGAAAGTCATGCCCGGTGAACTTTTGTATTGGGAAAGTCATGCCCGGTGAACTTTTGTATTGGGAAAGTCATGCCCGGTGAACTTTTGTATTGGGAAAGTCATGCCCGGTGAACTTTTGTACTGGGAAAGTCATGCCCGGTGAAGTTTTGTATGGGAAAAGTCATGCCCGGTGATCTTTTGTACTGGGAAAGTCATGCCCGGTGAATTTTGTATGGGAAAAGTCATGCCCGGTGAACTTTTGTACTGGGAAAGTCATGCCCGGTCAACTTTTGTATTGGGAAAGTCATGCCCGGTGATCTTTTGTACTGGGAAAGTCATGCCCGGTGAACTTTTGTATGGGAAAAGTCATGCCCGGTGATCTTTTGTACTGGGAAAGTCATGCCCGGTGAACTTTTGTATGGGAAAAGTCATGCCCGGTGAACTTTTGTATTGGGAAAGTCATGCCCGGTGATCTTTTGTACTGGGAAAGTCATGCCCGGTGAACTTTTGTATGGGAAAAGTCATGCCCGGTGATCTTTTGTACTGGGAAAGTCATGCCCCGTCAACTTTTGTACTGTTAAAGTCATGCCCGGTGAACTTTTGTTTTGGGAAAGTCATGCCCGGTGAACTTTTGTATTGGGAAAGTCATGCCCGGTGAACTTTTGTATTGGGAAAGTCATGCCCGGTGAACTTTTGTATTGGGAAAGTCATGCCCGGTGAACTTTTGTATTGGGAAAGTCATGCCCGGTGAACTTTTGTACTGGGAAAGTCATGCCCGGTGAAGTTTTGTATGGGAAAAGTCATGCCCGGTGATCTTTTGTACTGGGAAAGTCATGCCCGGTGAATTTTGTATGGGAAAAGTCATGCCCGGTGAACTTTTGTATTGGGAAAGTCATGCCCGGTCAACTTTTGTATTAGGAAAGTCATGCCCGGTGAACTTTTGTACTGGGAAAGTCATGCCCGGTGAACTTTTGTATTGGGAAAGTCATGCCCGGTGAACTTTTGTATGGGAAAAGTCATGCCCGGTGAACTTTTGTATTGGGAAAGTCATGCCCGGTCAACTTTTGTATGGGAAAAGTCATGCCCGGTGAACTTCTGTATTGGGAAAGTCATGCCCGGTGATCTTTTGTATTGGGAAAGTCATGCCCGGTGAACTTTTGTATTGGGAAAGTCATGCCCGGTGAACTTTTGTATTGGGAAAGTCATGCCCGGTCAACTTTTGTATGGGAAAAGTCATGCCCGGTGAACTTTTGTATTGGGAAAGTCATGCCCGGTGATCTTTTGTATTGGGAAAGTCATGCCCGGTGAACTTTTGTTTTGGGAAAGTCATGCCCGGTGAACTTTTGTATTGGGAAAGTCATGCCCGGTGAACTTTTGTACTGGGAAAGTCATGCCCGGTGAACTTTTGTATTGGGAAAGTCATGCCCGGTGAACTTTTGTATGGGAAAAGTCATGCCCGGTGAACTTTTGTATGGGAAAAGTCATACCCGGTGAACTTTTGTATTGGGAAAGTCATGCCCGGTGAACTTTTGTATTGGGAAAGTCATGCCCGGTGAACTTTTGTATTGGGAAAGTCATGCCCGGTGATCTTTTGTACTAGGAAAGTCATGCCCGGTGAACTTTTGTATTGGGAAAGTCATGCCCGGTCAACTTTTGTATTGGGAAAGTCATGCCCGGTGAACTTTTGTATGGGAAAAGTCATGTCCGGTGAACTTTTGTATGGGAAAATTCATGCCCGGTGAACTTTTGTATTGGGAAAGTCATGCCCGGTGAATTTTTGTATTGGGAAAGTCATGCCCGGTGAACTTTTGTATTGGGAAAGTCATGCCCGGTGAACTTTTGTATTGGGAAAGTCATGCCCGGTCAACTTTTGTATTGGGAAAGTCATGCCCGGTCAACTTTTGTATTGGGAAAGTCATGCCCGGTCAACTTTCGTATTGGGAAAGTCATGCCCGGTGAACTTTTGTATTGGGAAAGTCATGCCCGGTCAACTTTTGTATTGGGAAAGTCATGCCCGGTCAACTTTTGTATTGGGAAAGTCATGCCCGGTGATCTTTTGTATTGGGAAAGTCATGCCCGGTGAACTTTTGTATTGGGAAAGTCATGCCCGGTGAACTTTTGTATTGGGAAAGTCATGCCCGGTCAACTTTTGTATTGGGAAAGTCATGCCCGGTGAACTTTTGTATTGGGAAAGTCATGCCCGGTCAACTTTTGTATTGGGAAAGTCATGCCCGGTGATCTTTTGTACTGGGAAAGTCATGCCCGGTGAACTTTTGTATGGGAAAAGTCATGCCCGGTGAACTTTTGTATTGGGAAAGTCATGCCCTGTGAACTTTTGTATTGGGAAAGTCATGCCCGTTGAACTTTTGTACTGGGAAAGTCATGCCCGGTGAACTTTTGTATTGGGAAAGTCATGCCCGGTGAACTTTTATATTGTGAAAGTCATGCCCGGTGAACTTTTGTATTGGGAAAGTCATGCCCGGTGAACTTTGGTATTGGGAAAGTCATGCCCGGTGAACTTTTGTATTGGGAAAGTCATGCCCGGTGAACTTTTGTATTGGGAAAGTCATGCCCGGTGAACTTTTGTATTGGGAAAGTCATGCCCGGTGAACTTTTGTACTGGGAAAGTCATGCCCGGTGAACTTTTGTATTGGGAAAGTCATGCCCGGTGAACTTTTGTATGGGAAAAGTCATGCCCGGTGAACTTTTGTATGGGAAAGTCATGCCCGGTGAACTTTTGTATTGGGAAAGTCATGCCCGGTGAACTTTTGTACTGGGAAAGTCATGCCCGGTGAACTTTTGTATTGGGAAAGTCATGCCCGGTGAACTTTTGTATGGGAAAAGTCATGCCCGGTGAACTTTTGTATGGGAAAAGTCATGCCCGGTGAACTTTTGTATTGGGAAAGTTATGCCCGGTGAACTTTTGTATTGGGAAAGTCATGCCTGGTGATCTTTTGTATTGGGAAAGTCATGCCCGGTGATCTTTTGTACTGGGAAAGTCATGCCCGGTGAACTTTTGTATTAGGAAAGTCATGCCGGGTGATCTTTTGTACTGGGAAAGTCATGCCCGGTGAACTTTTGTATTGGGAAAGTCATGCCCGGTGAACTTTTGTATTGGGAAAGTCATGCCCGGTGAACATTTGTACTGGGAAAGTCATGCCCGGTCACCTTTTGTATTGGGAAAGTCATGCCCGGTGATCTTTTGTATTGGGAAAGTCATGCCCGGTGAACTTTTGTATTGGGAAAGTCATGCCCGGTGAACTTTTGTATTGGGAAAGTCATGCCCGGTGAACTTTTGTATTGGGAAAGTCATGCCCGGTGAACTTTTGTATTGGGAAAGTCATGCCCGGTGAACTTTTGTATTGGGAAAGTCATGCCCGGTGAACTTTTGTATTGGGAAAGTCATGCCCGGTGAACTTTTGTATTGGGAAAGTCATGCCCGGTGATCTTTTGTACTGGGAAAGTCATGCCCGGTCAACTTTTGTATTGGGAAAGTCATGCCCGGTGAACTTTTGTATGGGAAAAGTCATGCCCGGTCAACTTTTGTATTGGGAAAGTCATGCCCGGTGATCTTTTGTATTGGGAAAGTCATGCCCGGTGAACTTTTGTATTGGGAAAGTCATGCCCGGTGAACTTTTGTATTGGGAAAGTCATGCCCGGTGAACTTTTGTATTGGGAAAGTCATGCCCGGTCAACTTTTGTATTGGGAAAGTCATGCCCGGTCAACTTTTGTATGGGAAAAGTCATGCCCGGTGAACTTTTGTATTGGGAAAGTCATGCCCGGTGAACTTTTGTATTAGGAAAGTCATGCCCGGTGAACTTTTGTATTGGGAAAGTCATGCCCGGTGAACTTTTGTATTGGGAAAGTCATGCCCGGTCAACTTTTGTATTGGGAAAGTCATGCCCGGTGAACTTTTGTATTGGGAAAGTCATGCCCGGTGAACTTTTGTACTGGGAAAGTCATGCCCGGTGAAGTTTTGTATGGGAAAAGTCATGCCCGGTGATCTTTTGTACTGGGAAAGTCATGCCCCGTCAACTTTTGTACTGTTAAAGTCATGCCCGGTGAACTTTTGTTTTGGGAAAGTCATGCCCGGTGAACTTTTGTATTGGGAAAGTCATGCCCGGTGAACTTTTGTATTGGGAAAGTCATGCCCGGTGAACTTTTGTATTGGGAAAGTCATGCCCGGTGAACTTTTGTATTGGGAAAGTCATGCCCGGTGAACTTTTGTATTGGGAAAGTCATGCCCGGTCAACTTTTGTATTGGGAAAGTCATGCCCGGTCAACTTTTGTATGGGAAAAGTCATGCCCGGTGAACTTTTGTATTGGGAAAGTCATGCCCGGTGAACTTTTGTATTAGGAAAGTCATGCCCGGTGAACTTTTGTATTGGGAAAGTCATGCCCGGTGAACTTTTGTATTGGGAAAGTCATGCCCGGTCAACTTTTGTATTGGGAAAGTCATGCCCGGTGAACTTTTGTATTGGGAAAGTCATGCCCGGTGAACTTTTGTACTGGGAAAGTCATGCCCGGTGAAGTTTTGTATGGGAAAAGTCATGCCCGGTGATCTTTTGTACTGGGAAAGTCATGCCCCGTCAACTTTTGTACTGTTAAAGTCATGCCCGGTGAACTTTTGTTTTGGGAAAGTCATGCCCGGTGAACTTTTGTATTGGGAAAGTCATGCCCGGTGAACTTTTGTATTGGGAAAGTCATGCCCGGTGAACTTTTGTATTGGGAAAGTCATGCCCGGTGAACTTTTGTATTGGGAAAGTCATGCCCGGTGAACTTTTGTACTGGGAAAGTCATGCCCGGTGAAGTTTTGTATGGGAAAAGTCATGCCCGGTGATCTTTTGTACTGGGAAAGTCATGCCCGGTGAATTTTGTATGGGAAAAGTCATGCCCGGTGAACTTTTGTACTGGGAAAGTCATGCCCGGTCAACTTTTGTATTGGGAAAGTCATGCCCGGTGATCTTTTGTACTGGGAAAGTCATGCCCGGTGAACTTTTGTATGGGAAAAGTCATGCCCGGTGATCTTTTGTACTGGGAAAGTCATGCCCGGTGAACTTTTGTATGGGAAAAGTCATGCCCGGTGAACTTTTGTATTGGGAAAGTCATGCCCGGTGATCTTTTGTACTGGGAAAGTCATGCCCGGTGAACTTTTGTATGGGAAAAGTCATGCCCGGTGATCTTTTGTACTGGGAAAGTCATGCCCCGTCAACTTTTGTACTGTTAAAGTCATGCCCGGTGAACTTTTGTTTTGGGAAAGTCATGCCCGGTGAACTTTTGTATTGGGAAAGTCATGCCCGGTGAACTTTTGTATTGGGAAAGTCATGCCCGGTGAACTTTTGTATTGGGAAAGTCATGCCCGGTGAACTTTTGTATTGGGAAAGTCATGCCCGGTGAACTTTTGTACTGGGAAAGTCATGCCCGGTGAAGTTTTGTATGGGAAAAGTCATGCCCGGTGATCTTTTGTACTGGGAAAGTCATGCCCGGAGAATTTTGTATGGGAAAAGTCATGCCCGGTGAACTTTTGTATTGGGAAAGTCATGCCCGGTCAACTTTTGTATTAGGAAAGTCATGCCCGGTGAACTTTTGTACTGGGAAAGTCATGCCCGGTGAACTTTTGTATTGGGAAAGTCATGCCCGGTGAACTTTTGTACTGGGAAAGTCATGCCCGGTGAACTTTTGTATTGGGAAAGTCATGCCCGGTGAACTTTTGTATGGGAAAAGTCATGCCCGGTGAACTTTTGTATTGGGAAAGTCATGCCCGGTCAACTTTTGTATGGGAAAAGTCATGCCCGGTGAACTTCTGTATTGGGAAAGTCATGCCCGGTGATCTTTTGTATTGGGAAAGTCATGCCCGGTGAACTTTTGTATTGGGAAAGTCATGCCCGGTGAACTTTTGTATTGGGAAAGTCATGCCCGGTGATCTTTTGTATTGGGAAAGTCATGCCCGGTGAACTTTTGTTTTGGGAAAGTCATGCCCGGTGAACTTTTGTATTGGGAAAGTCATGCCCGGTGAACTTTTGTACTGGGAAAGTCATGCCCGGTGAACTTTTGTATTGGGAAAGTCATGCCCGGTGAACTTTTGTATGGGAAAAGTCATGCCCGGTGAACTTTTGTATGGGAAAAGTCATACCCGGTGAACTTTTGTATTGGGAAAGTCATGCCCGGTGAACTTTTGTATTGGGAAAGTCATGCCCGATGAACTTTTGTATTGGGAAAGTCATGCCCGGTGATCTTTTGTACTAGGAAAGTCATGCCCGGTGAACTTTTGTATTGGGAAAGTCATGCCCGGTCAACTTTTGTATTGGGAAAGTCATGCCCGGTGAACTTTTGTATGGGAAAAGTCATGTCCGGTGAACTTTTGTATGGGAAAATTCATGCCCGGTGAACTTTTGTATTGGGAAAGTCATGCCCGGTGAATTTTTGTATTGGGAAATTCATGCCCGGTGAACTTTTGTATTGGGAAAGTCATGCCTGGTGAACTTTTGTATTGGGAAAGTCATGCCCGGTCAACTTTTGTATTGGGAAAGTCATGCCCGGTCAACTTTTGTATTGGGAAAGTCATGCCCGGTCAACTTTCGTATTGGGAAAGTCATGCCCGGTGAACTTTTGTATTGGGAAAGTCATGCCCGGTCAACTTTTGTATTGGGAAAGTCATGCCCGGTCAACTTTTGTATTGGGAAAGTCATGCCCGGTGATCTTTTGTATTGGGAAAGTCATGCCCGGTGAACTTTTGTATTGGGAAAGTCATGCCCGGTGAACTTTTGTATTGGGAAAGTCATGCCCGGTGAACTTTTGTATTGGGAAAGTCATGCCCGGTGAACTTTTGTATTGGGAAAGTCATGCCCGGTCAACTTTTGTATTGGGAAAGTCATGCCCGGTGATCTTTTGTACTGGGAAAGTCATGCCCGGTGAACTTTTGTATGGGAAAAGTCATGCCCGGTGAACTTTTGTATTGGGAAAGTCATGCCCTGTGAACTTTTGTATTGGGAAAGTCATGCCCGGTGAACTTTTGTACTGGGAAAGTCATGCCCGGTGAACTTTTGTATTGGGAAAGTCATGCCCGGTGAACTTTTATATTGTGAAAGTCATGCCCGGTGAACTTTTGTATTGGGAAAGTCATGCCCGGTGAACTTTTGTATTGGGAAAGTCATGCCCGGTGAACTTTTGTATTGGGAAAGTCATGCCCGGTGAACTTTTGTATTGGGAAAGTCATGCCCGGTGAACTTTTGTACTGGGAAAGTCATGCCCGGTGAACTTTTGTATTGGGAAAGTCATGCCCGGTGAACTTTTGTATGGGAAAAGTCATGCCCGGTGAACTTTTGTATGGGAAAAGTCATGCCCGGTGAACTTTTGTATTGGGAAAGTTATGCCCGGTGAACTTTTGTATTGGGAAAGTCATGCCCGGTGATCTTTTGTACTGGGAAAGTCATGCCCGGTGAACTTTTGTATTGGGAAAGTCATGCCCGGTCAACTTTTGTATTGGGAAAGTCATGCCCGGTGAACTTTTGTACTGGGAAAGTCATGCCCGGTGATCTTTTGTACTGGGAAAGTCATGCCCGGTGAACTTTTGTATGGGAAAAGTCATGCCCGGTGAACTTTTGTATTGGGAAAGTCATGCCCGGTGAACTTTTGTATTGGGAAAGTCATGCCCGGTGAACTTTTGTACTGGGAAAGTCATGCCCGGTGAACTTTTGTATTGGGAAAGTCATGCCCGGTGAACTTTTGTATGGGAAAAGTCATGCCCGGTGAACTTTTGTATGGGAAAAGTCATGCCCGGTGAACTTTTGTATTGGGAAAGTTATGCCAGGTGAACTTTTGTATTGGGAAAGTCATGCCCGGTGATCTTTTGTATTGGGAAAGTCATGCCCGGTGATCTTTTGTACTGGGAAAGTCATGCCGGGTGATCTTTTGTACTGGGAAAGTCATGCCCGGTGAACTTTTGTATTGGGAAAGTCATGCCCGGTGAACTTTTGTATTGGGAAAGTCATGCCCGGTGAACGTTTGTACTGGGAAAGTCATGCCCGGTCAACTTTTGTATTGGGAAAGTCATGCCCGGTGATCTTTTGTATTGGGAAAGTCATGCCCGGTGAACTTTTGTATTGGGAAAGTCATGCCCGGTGAACTTTTGTATTGGGAAAGTCATGCCCGGTGAACTTTTGTATTGGGAAAGTCATGCCCGGTGAACTTTTGTATTGGGAAAGTCATGCCCGGTGAACTTTTGTATTGGGAAAGTCATGCCCGGTGAACTTTTGTATTGGGAAAGTCATGCCCGGTGAACTTTTGTATTGGGAAAGTCATGCCCGGTGATCTTTTGTACTGGGAAAGTCATGCCCGGTCAACTTTTGTATTGGGAAAGTCATGCCCGGTGAACTTTTGTATGGGAAAAGTCATGCCCGGTCAACTTTTGTATTGGGAAAGTCATGCCCGGTGATCTTTTGTATTGGGAAAGTCATGCCCGGTGAACTTTTGTATTGGGAAAGTCATGCCCGGTGAACTTTTGTATTGGGAAAGTCATGCCCGGTGAACTTTTGTATTGGGAAAGTCATGCCCGGTCAACTTTTGTATTGGGAAAGTCATGCCCGGTCAACTTTTGTATGGGAAAAGTCATGCCCGGAGAACTTTTGTATTGGGAAAGTCATGCCCGGTGAACTTTTGTATTAGGAAAGTCATGCCCGGTGAACTTTTGTATTGGGAAAGTCATGCCCGGTGAACTTTTGTATTGGGAAAGTCATGCCCGGTCAACTTTTGTATTGGGAAAGTCATGCCCGGTGAACTTTTGTATTGGGAAAGTCATGCCCGGTCAACTTTCGTACTGGGAAAGTCATGCCCGGTGAACTTTTGTATTGGGAAAGTCATGCCCGGTGATCTTTTGTACTGGGAAAGTCATGCCCGGTGAACTTTGGTATTGGGAAAGTCATGCCCGGTGATCTTTTGTACTGGGAAAGTCATGCCCGGTGAACTTTTGTATTGGGAAAGTCATGCCCGGTGAACATTTGTACTGGGAAAGTCATGCCCGGTCAACTTTTGTATTGGGAAAGTCATGCCCGGTGATCTTTTGTACTGGGAAAGTCATGCCCGGTGAACTTTTGTATTGGGAAAGTCATGCCCGGTGAACTTTTGTATTGGGAAAGTCATGCCCGGTGAACATTTGTACTGGGAAAGTCATGCCCGCTCAACTTTTGTATTGGGAAAGTCATGCCCGGTGAACTTTTGTATTGGGAAAGTCATGCCCGGTGAACTTTTGTATTGGGAAAGTCATGCCCGGTCAACTTTTGTATTGGGAAAGTCATGCCCGGTGAACTTTTGTATTGGGAAAGTCATGCCCGGTGAACTTTTGTATTAGGAAAGTCATGCCCGGTCAACTTTCGTACTGGGAAAGTCATGCCCGGTGAACTTTTGTATTGGGAAAGTCATGCCCGGTGATCTTTTGTACTGGGAAAGTCATGCCCGGTGAACTTTGGTATTGGGAAAGTCATGCCCGGTGATCTTTTGTACTGGGAAAGTCATGCCCGGTGAACTTTTGTATTGGGAAAGTCATGCCCGGTGAACATTTGTACTGGGAAAGTCATGCCCGGTCAACTTTTGTATTGGGAAAGTCATGCCCGGTGATCTTTTGTACTGGGAAAGTCATGCCCGGTGAACTTTTGTATTGGGAAAGTCATGCCCGGTGAACTTTTGTATTGGGAAAGTCATGCCCGGTGAACATTTGTACTCGGAAAGTCATGCCCGGTGAACTTTTGTATTGGGAAAGTCATGCCCGGTGAACTTTTGTATTGGGAAAGTCATGCCCGGTCAACTTTTGTATTGGGAAAGTCATGCCCGGTGAACTTTTGTATTGGGAAAGTCATGCCCGGTGAACTTTTGTATTGGGAAAGTCATGCCCGGTCAACTTTTGTATTGGGAAAGTCATGCCCGGTCAACTTTTGTATGGGAAAAGTCATGCCCGGTGAACTTTTGTATTGGGAAAGTCATGCCCGGTGAACTTTTGTATTAGGAAAGTCATGCCCGGTGAACTTTTGTATTGGGAAAGTCATGCCCGGTGAACTTTTGTATTGGGAAAGTCATGCCCGGTCAACTTTTGTATTGGGAAAGTCATGCCCGGTGAACTTTTGTATTGGGAAAGTCATGCCCGGTCAACTTTCGTACTGGGAAAGTCATGCCCGGTCAACTTTTGTATTGGGAAAGTCATGCCCGGTGATCTTTTGTACTGGGAAAGTCATGCCCGGTGAACTTTGGTATTGGGAAAGTCATGCCCGGTGATCTTTTGTACTGGGAAAGTCATGCCCGGTGAACTTTTGTATTGGGAAAGTCATGCCCGGTGAACATTTGTACTGGGAAAGTCATGCCCGGTCAACTTTTGTATTGGGAAAGTCATGCCCGGTGATCTTTTGTACTGGGAAAGTCATGCCCGGTGAACTTTTGTATTGTTAAAGTCATGCCCGGTGAACTTTTGTATTGGGAAAGTCATGCCCGGTGAACATTTGTACTGGGAAAGTCATGCCCGGTCAACTTTTGTATTGGGAAAGTCATGCCCGGTGAACTTTTGTATTGGGAAAGTCATGCCCGGTGAACTTTTGTATTGGGAAAGTCATGCCCGGTCAACTTTTGTATTGGGAAAGTCATGCCCGGTGAACTTTTGTATTGGGAAAGTCATGCCCGGTGAACTTTTGTATTGGGAAAGTCATGCCCGGTGATCTTTTGCACTGGGAAAGTCATGCCCGGTGAACTTTTGTATTGGGAAAGTCATGCCCGGTCAACTTTTGTATTGGGAAAGTCATGCCCGGTGAACTTTTGTATTGGGAAAGTCATGCCCGGTCAACTTTTGTATGGGAAAAGTTGTAACGAAACCGCTGTCCTAAACTCCGTTCCGGCCTTGCTCAGGGAAAATGGGAGGGTTTTTTTGGACTGCCGGTTACATAACTTATTTTAAAGAAGATAGATAATTTAGATAGAGGGAGATAAAAAAAATATTGGAACGAGAGGACGTCATTTTTATATGATCATGTTTACCCAGATTACCTTATGTCTCATCATTAATAATGCGATATTTAGTTAAATTTCATGATAAACAATAACATTTATATTCTTCAGTGTATATATGAAACAAGTGGATATAACTAGGAATATTTCAATGCCACAGATGGTGGTCTTTAATAGAATTGTAATTAAGAATAACGTTAAATTGAAATTAAGATGTTTTAGTGTATAATGTTAAAATTGTTAGATTTAAATGTAATAAAAGATATGAGATTAACTTACATATTTCTTTATTTTTCTGCCATGAAGCGATCGCTGCATCGTAGATGTAGGATTAAATATTGAAACTAATAATATTAATAGTGATAGTATGTGGAAATGATGTACTAAATTATTAAATCTATGGTATGAAGAGTCCAAATATTCACAATGATATGACGTTGCACATCGTTACTTGAAATTTGCATGTAGGAGGAATGTGATGGTGAAGTTTTATATTTCCGGAAGTTTTGATTCAGTAACGTTGACGTGATTATTTTCCAAAAATCTTTTAAATTCAAAAATCGAATATTGCATAAATTGATGACTTCAGGGATTTACAAATATCAGGGATTTACAAATTTGAAGAATATTGGTCCATTGAATGGCGTGAAGTTTGATAGCAAAAATCTTCTTCAGAGACGTACAGCCAAATATGCACATCAATCTTCTTTAAATTAAAATTCTTTCCCTTATGCTTAT
Organism: Musca autumnalis; assembly: GCF_047663935.1. NCBI lineage: Eukaryota > Metazoa > Arthropoda > Insecta > Diptera > Muscidae > Musca > Musca autumnalis. The sequence goes on along the minus strand of NW_027411859.1, from coordinate 51,031 downwards.
AGGAATAAGCGCAGGACACTTTATTTCAGCAGATTTTTGATGAGGAAGAACAGTGGATGTGCGCTTTCTTATTCGGTCAATTGCTAAATTTTGTTATCTTCAATTGGATAATTGATGTTAATCTTCGATGGCCTTCACAAAAAATGTTTAAATAAAAAAAAATAACTTTTAAATTTTGCTTCTTATATTTTCGATATAATTTTCCGAATTAGAAACAATTTCTATTTAAAGTTTTGAAAGCTCAATTTTTTATATTTCAAACGAACTATGTTTTTTTCCAAATTTTCATTACTTGTTATCTTTTCACAAAGTGTAAGGTGTTAATGTGCCACAAATTACATCACGCATTAAAAAAAAAAAAAAAAAAAAAAAACAAAGATTATGTGTACCTCGCCAAATATATTTGGCATGAAATACACCAACATTTTTGGTTTCAAAATCTTCTAGCTTGTTATATATATTGATCACTATTTACATTACCGTCACGAGTATCAGGTTGTTCCTCTGCAGTCTGACGATTTATCTCAGCTTTACGACGTACATATGATGTCTGATCCTAACCCCTGATATAACTATAACTTCTTCAATTTTTCTTATTCCGGTTGAACCTCCTCTTCAATATCTGAATACTCAATGAAATTAGCAGTTCTGATTCGGACCAAAGACATATTTGAATTTGTAAATTAAAAACAACAAAATGTATCGGCAAACAAGTTATACAAAATACGATAGTAGTTTTAATTTAAATGGTTTACGTTGACTACTCCATAAGGTTATTGGGAAACACAACCACAAGTCCTAAAATAATGTTAGTTCCTAATACATTCTTTAACTTATGACCAAAAGTATTACCAAGAATATATGCTTAAGTATATTTTGAAATCAGATCCAAACTATAAAATCTCAAAGCACAAAACTTGCTGTTCCTTTATTCTGATTGATTGGCTAAGAATGTGTTTAAGACAACATTCCAATGTTCCAAATCAACGAAAGTCAGGATTATCGATTTGCTTATTGAATTTGGTCAAAGTTGGCATACTGCCAAAATTGCAATTCCAAAATTCAAAAGAGCAATTCGATTGAAAATGTGAGGCACAACATTCTGTATAAGTACAAATGTGTGGTATAGATATAAATGACCAATGTTTAAAGATGCTGTGCCCCACGTTGGGCGCCAAACATTATGTAACGAAACCGCTGTCCTAAACTCCGTTCCGGCCTTGCTCAGGGAAAAATGGGAGGGTTTTTTTGGACTGCCGGTTACATAACTTATTTTAAAGAAGATAGATAATTTAGATAGAGGGAGATAAAAAAAATATTGGAACGAGAGGACGTCATTTTTATATGATCATGTTTACCCAGATTACCTTATGTCTCATCATTAATAATGCGATATTTAGTTAAATTTCATGATAAACAATAACATTTATATTCTTCAGTGTATATATGAAACAAGTGGATATAACTAGGAATATTTCAATGCCACAGATGGTGGTCTTTAATAGAATTGTAATTAAGAATAACGTTAAATTGAAATTAAGATGTTTTAGTGTATAATGTTAAAATTGTTAGATTTAAATGTAATAAAAGATATGAGATTAACTTACATATTTCTTTATTTTTCTGCCATGAAGCGATCGCTGCATCGTAGATGTAGGATTAAATATTGAAACTAATAATATTAATAGTGATAGTATGTGGAAATGATGTACTAAATTATTAAATCTATGGTATGAAGAGTCCAAATATTCACAATGATATGACGTTGCACAATCGTTACTTGAAATTTGCATGTAGGAGGAATGTGATGGTGAAGTTTTATATTCCGGAAGTTTTGATTCAGTAACGTTGACGTGATTATTTTCCAAAAATCTTTTAAATTCAAAAATCGAATATTGCATAAATTGATGACTTCAGGGATTTACAAATATCAGGATTTACAAATTTGAAGAATATTGGTCCATTGAATGGCGTGAAGTTTGATAGCAAAAATCTTCTTCAGAGACGTACAGCCAAATATGCACATCAATCTTCTTTTAAATTAAAATTCTTTCCCTTATGCTTATAGGAATACGCGCAGGACACTTTTATTTCAGCAGATTTTTGATGAGGAAGAACAATGGATGTGCGCTTTCTTATTCGGTCAATTGCTAAATTTTGTTATCTTCAATTGGATAATTGATGTTAATCTTCGATGGCCTTCACAAAAAATGTTTAATAAAAAAAATAACTTTTAAATATTGCTTCTTATATTTTCGATATAATTTTCCGAATTAGAAACAATTTCTATTTAAAGTTTTGAAAGCTCAATTTTTTATATTTCAAACGAACTATGTTTTTTTCCAAATTTTCTTTACTTGTTATCTTTTCACAAAGTGTAAGGTGTTAACGTGCCACAAATTCATGCCCGGTGAACTTTTGTATTGGGAAAGTCATGCCCGGTCAACTTTTGTATTGGGAAAGTCATGCCCGGTCAACTTTTGTATTGGGAAAGTCATGCCCGGTGAACTTTTGTATTGGGAAAGTCATGCCCGGTGAACTTTTGTATTGGGAAAGTCATGCCCGGTGATCTTTTGTACTGGGAAAGTCATGCCCGGTGAACTTTTGTATTGGGAAAGTCATGCCCGGTCAACTTTTGTATTGGGAAAGTCATGCCCGGTCAACTTTTATATTGGGAAAGTCATGCCCGGTGAACTTTTGTATTGGGAAAGTCATGCCCGGTGATCTTTTGTACTGGGAAAGTCATGCCCGGTCAACTTTTGTATTAGGAAAGTCATGCCCGGTCAACTTTTGTACTGGGAAAGTCATGCCCGGTCAACTTTTGTATTGGGAAAGTCATGCCCGGTGATCTTTTGTATTGGGAAAGTCATGCCCGGTCAACTTTTGTATTGGGAAAGTCATGCCCGGTCAACTTTTGTATTGGGAAAGTCATGCCCGGTCAACTTTTGTATTGGGAAAGTCATGCCCGGTGAACTTTTGTATTGGGAAAGTCATGCCCGGTCAACTTTTGTATTGGGAAAGTCATGCCCGGTCAACTTTTGTATTGGGAAAGTCATGCCCGGTGAACTTTTGTATTGGGAAAGTCATGCCCGGTGAACTTTTGTATTGGGAAAGTCATGCCCGGTGATCTTTTGCACTGGGAAAGTCATGCCCGGTGAACTTTTGTATTGGGAAAGTCATGCCCGGTCAACTTTTGTATTGGGAAAGTCATGCCCGGTGAACTTTTGTATTGGGAAAGTCATGCCCGGTCAACTTTTGTATGAGAAAAGTCATGCCCGGTGAACTTTTGTATTGGGAAAGTCATGCCCGGTCAACTTTTGTATTGGGAAAGTCATGCCCGGTCAACTTTTGTATTGGGAAAGTCATGCCCGGTGAACTTTTGTATTGGGAAAGTCATGCCCGGTGAACTTTTGTATTGGGAAAGTCATGCCCGGTGATCTTTTGTACTGGGAAAGTCATGCCCGGTGAACTTTTGTATTGGGAAAGTCATGCCCGGTCAACTTTTGTATTGGGAAAGTCATGCCCGGTCAACTTTTGTATTGGGAAAGTCATGCCCGGTGATATTTTGTACTGGGAAAGTCATGCCCGGTGAACTTTTGTATTGGGAAAGTCATGCCCGGTGATCTTTTGTACTGGGAAAGTCATGCCCGGTCAACTTTTGTATTAGGAAAGTCATGCCCGGTCAACTTTTGTACTGGGAAAGTCATGCCCGGTCAACTTTTGTATTGGGAAAGTCATGCCCGGTGATCTTTTGTATTGGGAAAGTCATGCCCGGTGATCTTTTGTATTGGGAAAGTCATGTCCGGTGAACATTTGTACTGGGAAAGTCATGCCCGGTCAACTTTTGTATTGGGAAAGTCATGCCCGGTGAACTTTTGTATTGGGAAAGTCATGCCCGGTGAACATTTGTACTGGGAAAGTCATGCCCGGTCAACTTTTGTATTGGGAAAGTCATGCCCGGTGATCTTTTGTACTGGGAAAGTCATGCCCGGTGAACTTTTGTATGGGAAAAGTCATGCCCGGTGATCTTTTGTACTGGGAAAGTCATGCCCGGTGAACTTTTGTATGGGAAAAGTCATGCCCGGTGAACTTTTGTATTGGGAAAGTCATGCCCGGTGATCTTTTGTACTGGGAAAGTCATGCCCGGTGAACTTTTGTATGGGAAAAGTCATGCCCGGTGATCTTTTGTACTGGGAAAGTCATGCCCCGTCAACTTTTGTACTGGGAAAGTCATGCCCGGTGAACTTTTGTATTGGGAAAGTCATGCCCGGTGAACTTTTGTATTGGGAAAGTCATGCCCGGTGAACTTTTGTATTGGGAAAGTCATGCCCGGTGAACTTTTGTATTGCGAAAGTCATGCCCGGTGAACTTTTGTATTGGGAAAGTCATGCCCGGTGAACTTTTGTACTGGGAAAGTCATGCCCGGTGAACTTTTGTATGGGAAAAGTCATGCCCGGTGATCTTTTGTACTGGGAAAGTCATGCCCGGTGAACTTTTGTATGGGAAAAGTCATGCCCGGTGACCTTTTGTATTGGGAAAGTCATGCCCGGTCAACTTTTGTATTAGGAAAGTCATGCCCGGTGAACTTTTGTACTGGGAAAGTCATGCCCGGTGAACTTTTGTATTGGGAAAGTCATGCCCGGTGAACTTTTGTATGGGAAAAGTCATGCCCGGTGAACTTTTGTATTGGGAAAGTCATGCCCGGTCAACTTTTGTATGGGAAAAGTCATGCCCGGTGAACTTTTGTATTGGGAAAGTCATGCCCGGTGATCTTTTGTATTGGGAAAGTCATGCCCGGTGAACTTTTGTATTGGGAATGTCATGCCCGGTGAACTTTTGTATTGGTTTTTGAAAAGTCATGCCCGGTGAACTTTTGTATTGGGAAAGTCATGCCCGGTGATCTTTTGTATTGGGAAAGTCATGCCCGGTGAACTTTTGTATTGGGAAAGTCATGCCCGGTGAACTTTTGTATTGGGAAAGTCATGCCCGGTGAACTTTTGTACTGGTGAACTTTTGTATTGGGAAAGTCATGCCCGGTGAACTTTTGTATGGGAAAAGTCATGCCCGGTGAACTTTTGTATAGGAAAAGTCATGCCCGGTGAACTTTTGTATTGGGAAAGTCATGCCCGGTGAACTTTTGTATTGGGAAAGTCATGCCCGGTGAACTTTTGTATTGGGAAAGTCATGCCCGGTGATCTTTTGTACTGGGAAAGTCATGCCCGGTGAACTTTTGTATTGGGAAAGTCATGCCCGGTCAACTTTTGTATTGGGAAAGTCATGCCCGGTGAACTTTTGTATGGGAAAAGTCATGCCCGGTGAACTTTTGTATGGGAAAAGTCATGCCTGGTGAACTTTTGTATTGGGAAAGTCATGCCCGGTGAACTTTTGTATTGGGAAAGTCATGCCCGGTGAACTTTTGTATTGGGAAAGTCATGCCCGGTGAACTTTTGTATTGGGAAAGTCATGCCCGGTGAACTTTTGTATTGGGAAAGTCATGCCCGGTCAACTTTTGTATTGGGAAAGTCATGCCCGGTCAACTTTTGTATTGGGAAAGTCATGCCCGGTCAACTTTTGTATTGGGAAAGTCATGCCCGGTAAACTTTTGTATTGGGAAAGTCATGCCCGGTCAACTTTTGTACTGGGAAAGTCATGCCCGGTGATCTTTTGTATTGGGAAAGTCATGCCCGGTGAACTTTTGTATTGGGAAAGTCATGCCCGGTGAACTTTTGTATTGGGAAAGTCATGCCCGGTCAACTTTTGTATTGGGAAAGTCATGCCCGGTGAACTTTTGTATTGGGAAAGTCATGCCCGGTCAACTTTTGTATTGGGAAAGTCATGCCCGGTGATCTTTTGTACTGGGAAAGTCATGCCCGGTGAACTTTTGTATGGGAAAAGTCATGCCCGGTGAACTTTTGTATTGGGAAAGTCATGCCCGGTGAACTTTTGTATTGGGAAAGTCATGCCCGGTGAACTTTTGTACTGGGAAAGTCATGCCCGGTGAACTTTTGTATTGGGAAAGTCATGCCCGGTGAACTTTTGTATTGTGAAAGTCATGCCCGGTGAACTTTTGTATTGGGAAAGTCATGCCCGGTGAACTTGTGTATTGGGAAAGTCATGCCCGGTGAACTTTTGTATTGGGAAAGTCATGCCCGGTGAACTTTTGTATTGGGAAAGTCATGCCCGGTGAACTTTTGTATTGGGAAAGTCATGCCCGGTGAACTTTTGTACTGGGAAAGTCATGCCCGGTGAACTTTTGTATTGGGAAAGTCATGCCCGGTGAACTTTTGTATGGGAAAAGTCATGCCCGGTGAACTTTTGTATGGGAAAAGTCATGCCCGGTGAACTTTTGTATTGGGAAAGTTATGCCCGGTGAACTTTTGTATTGGGAAAGTCATGCCCGGTAATCTTTTGTACTGGGAAAGTCATGCCCGGTGAACTTTTGTATTGGGAAAGTCATGCCCGGTGAACTTTTGTATTGGGAAAGTCATGCCCGGTGAACTTTTGTACTGGGAAAGTCATGCCCGGTGATCTTTTGTACTGGGAAAGTCATGCCCGGTGAACTTTTGTATGGGAAAAGTCATGCCCGGTGAACTTTTGTATTGGGAAAGTCATGCCCGGTGAACTTTTGTATTGGGAAAGTCATGCCCGGTGAACTTTTGTACTGGGAAAGTCATGCCCGGTGAACTTTTGTATTGGGAAAGTCATGCCCGGTGAACTTTTGTATTGGGAAAGTAATACCCGGTGAACTTTTGTACTGGGAAAGTCATGCCCGGTGAACTTTTGTACTGGGAAAGTCATGCCCGGTGAACTTTTGTATTGGGAAAGTCATGCCCGGTGAACTTTTGTATTGGGAAAGTCATGCCCGGTGAACTTTTGTATTGGGAAAGTCATGCCCGGTGAACTTTTGTATTGGGAAAGTTATGCCCGGTGAACTTTTGTATTGGGAAAGTCATGTCCGGTGAACTTTTGTATTGGGAAAGTCATGCCCGGTGAACTTTTGTATTGGGAAAGTCATGCCCGGTGAACTTTTGTATTGGGAAAGTCATGCCCGGTGAACTTTTGTATTGGGAAAGTCATGCCCGGTGAACTTTTGTACTGGGAAAGTCATGCCCGGTGAACTTTTGTATTGGGAAAGTCATGCCCGGTGAACTTTTGTATGGGAAAAGTCATGCCCGGTGAACTTTTGTATGGGAAAAGTCATGCCCGGTGAACTTTTGTATTGGGAAAGTCATGCCCGGTGAACTTTTGTATTGGGAAAGTCATGCCCGGTGAACTTTTGTATTGGGAAAGTCATGCCCGGTCAACTTTTGTATTGGGAAAGTCATGCCCGGTCAACTTTTGTATTGGGAAAGTCATGCCCGGTGATCTTTTGTACTGGGAAAGTCATGCCCGGTGAACTTTTGTATGGGAAAAGTCATGCCCGGTGAACTTTTGTATGGGAAAAGTCATGCCCGGTAAACTTTTGTATTGGGAAAGTCATGCCCGGTGACCTTTTGTACTGGGAAAGTCATGCCCGGTGAACTTTTGTATGGGAAAAGTCATGCCCGGTGAACTTTTGTATGGGAAAAGTCATGCCCGGTAAACTTTTGTATTGGGAAAGTCATGCCCGGTGAACTTTTGTATTGGGAAAGTCATGCCCGGTGAAGTCATGCCCGGTGAACTTTTGTATGGGAAAAATCATGCCCGGTGAACTTTTGTATTGGGAAAGTCATGCCCGGTCAACTTTTGTATTGGGAAAGTCATGCCCGGTGATCTTTTGTACTGGGAAAGTCATGCCCGGTGAACTTTTGTATTGGGAAAGTCATGCCCGGTGAACTTTTGTATTGGGAAAGTCATGCCCGGTGAACTTTTGTATTGGGAAAGTCATGCCCGGTGAACTTTTGTATTGGGAAAGTCATGCCCGGTGAACTTTTGTATTGGGAAAGTCATGCCCGGTGAACTTTTGTATTGGGAAAGTCATGCCCGGTGAACTTTTGTATTGGGAAAGTCATGCCCGGTGATCTTTTGTACTGGAAAAGTCATGCCCGGTGAACTTTTGTATGGGAAAAGTCATGCCCGGTGATCTTTTGTACTGGGAAAGTCATGCCCGGTGATCTTTTGTACTGGGAAAGTCATGCCCGGTCAACTTTTGTATTGGGAAAGTCATGCCCGGTGATCTTTTGTACTGGGAAAGTCATGCCCGGTGAACTTTTGTACTGGGAAAGTCATGCCCGGTGAACTTTTGTATTGGGAAAGTCATGCCCGGTGAACTTTTGTATTGGGAAAGTCATGCCCGGTGAACTTTTGTATGGGAAAAGTCATGCCCGGTGAACTTTTGTATGGGAAAAATCATGCCCGGTGAACTTTTGTACTGGGAAGGTCATGCCCGGTGAACTTTTGTATTGGGAAAGTCATGCCCGGTGAACTTTTGTACTGGGAAAGTCATGCCCGGTGAACTTTTGTATTGGGAAAGTCATGCCCGGTGAACTTTTGTACTGGGAAAGTCATGCCCGGTGAACTTTTGTACTGGGAAAGTCATGCCCGGTCAACTTTTGTATTGGGAAAGTCATGCCCGGTGAACTTTTGTATTGGGAAAGCCATGCCCGGTGAACTTTTGTATTGGGAAAGTCATGCCCGGTGATCTTTTGTACTGGGAAAGTCATGCCCGGTGAACTTTTGTGTGGGAAAAGTCATGCCCGGTGAACTTTTGTATGGGAAAAGTCATGCCCGGTGAAGTTTTGTATTGGGAAAGTCATGCCCGGTGAACTTTTGTATTGGGAAAGTCATGCCCGGTCAACTTTTGTATTGGGAAAGTCATGCCCAGTGAACTTTTGTATGGGAAAAGTCATGCCCGGTGAACTTTTGTATTGGGAAAGTCATGCCCGGTGATCTTTTGTATTGGGAAAGTCATGCCCGGTGAACTTTTGTATTGGGAAAGTCATGCCCGGTGAACTTTTGTATTGGGAAAGTCATGCCCGGTGAACTTTTGTATTGGGAAAGTCATGCCCGGTGAACTTTTGTATTGGGAAAGTCATGCCCGGTAATCTTTTGTACTGGGAAAGTCATGCCCGGTCAACTTTTGTATTGGGAAAGTCATGCCCGGTGAACTTTTGTATGGGAAAAGTCATGCCCGGTCAACTTTTGTATGGGAAAAGTCATGCCCGGAGAACTTTTGTATTGGGAAAGTCATGCCCGGTCAACTTTTGTATTGGGAAAGTCATGCCCGGTGAACTTTTGTATTGGGAAAGTCATGCCCGGTGAACTTTTGTATTGGGAAAGTCATGCCCGGTGAACTTTTGTATTGGGAAAGTCATGCCCGGTGATCTTTTGTACTGGGAAAGTCATGCCCGGTGAACTTTTGTATTGGGAAAGTCATGCCCGGTCAACTTTTGTATTGGGAAAGTCATGCCCGGTCAACTTGTGTAATGGGAAAGTCATGCCCGGTGATCTTTTGTACTGGGAAAGTCATGCCCGGTGAACTTTTGTATTGGGAAAGTCATGCCCGGTGATCTTTTGTACTGGGAAAGTCATGCCCGGTCAACTTTTGTATTGGGAAAGTCATGACCGGTCAACTTTTGTATTGGGAAAGTCATGCCCGGTGAACTTTTGTATTGGGAAAGTCATGCCCGGTGAACTTTTGTATTGGGAAAGTCATGCCCGGTGAACTTTTGTATTGGGAAAGTCATGCCCGGTGAACTTTTGTATTGGGAAAGTCATGCCCGGTGAACTTTTGTATGGGAAAAGTCATGCCCGGTCAACTTTTGTATTGGGAAAGTCATGCCCGGTCAACTTTTGTATGGGAAAAGTCATGCCCGGTGAACTTTTGTATTGGGAAAGTCATGCCCGGTCAACTTTTGTATTGGGAAAGTCATGCCCGGTCAACTTTTGTATGGGAAAGTCATGCCCGGTGAACTTTTGTATTGGGAAAGTCATGCCCGGTCAACTTTTGTATGGGAAAAGTCATGCCCGGTGATCTTTGGTACTGGGAAAGTCATGCCCGGTCAACTTTTGTATTGGGAAAGTCATGCCCGGTGAACTTTTGTATGGGAAAAGTCATGCCCGGTGAACTTTTGTATGGGAAAAGTCATGCCCGGTGAACTTTTGTACTGGGAAAGTCATGCCCGGTGAACTTTTGTACTGGGAAAGTCATGCCCGGTGAACTTTTGTACTGGGAAAGTCATGCCCGGTGATCTTTTGTACTGGGAAAGTCATGCCCGGTCAACTTTTGTATTGGGAAAGTCATGCCCGGTGATCTTTTGTACTGGGAAAGTCATGCCCGGTGAACTTTTGTACTGGGAAAGTCATGCCCGGTGAACTTTTGTATTGGGAAAGTCATGCCCGGTGAACTTTTGTATTGGGAAAGTCATGCCCGGTGAACTTTTGTATTGGGAAAGTCATGCCCGGTGAACTTTTGTATTGGGAAAGTCATGCCCGGTCAACTTTTGTATTGGGAAAGTCATGCCCGGTCAACTTTTGTATTGGGAAAGTCATGCCCGGTCAACTTTTGTATTGGGAAAGTCATGCCCGGTGAACTTTTGTATTGGGAAAGTCATGCCCGGTCAACTTTTGTATTGGGAAAGTCATGCCCGGTGAACTTTTGTATTGGGAAAGTCATGCCCGGTGATCTTTTGTACTGGGAAAGACATGCCCGGTGAACTTTTGTATGGGAAAAGTCATGCCCGGTGATCTTTTGTACTGGGAAAGTCATGCCCGGTGAACTTTTGTATGGGAAAAGTCATGCCCGGTGAACTTTTGTATGGGAAAAATCATGCCCGGTGAACTTTTGTACTGGGAAGGTCATGCCCGGTGAACTTTTGTATTGGGAAAGTCATGCCCGGTGAAGTCATGCCCGGTGAACTTTTGTATGGGAAAAATCATGCCCGGTGAACTTTTGTATTGGGAAAGTCATGCCCGGTCAACTTTTGTATTGGGAAAGTCATGCCCGGTGATCTTTTGTACTGGGAAAGTCATGCCCGGTGAACTTTTGTATTGGGAAAGTCATGCCCGGTGAACTTTTGTATTGGGAAAGTCATGCCCGGTGAACTTTTGTATTGGGAAAGTCATGCCCGGTGAACTTTTGTATTGGGAAAGTCATGCCCGGTGAACTTTTGTATTGGGAAAGTCATGCCCGGTGAACTTTTGTATTGGGAAAGTCATGCCCGGTGATCTTTTGTACTGGAAAAGTCATGCCCGGTGAACTTTTGTATGGGAAAAGTCATGCCCGGTGATCTTTTGTACTGGGAAAGTCATGCCCGGTGATCTTTTGTACTGGGAAAGTCATGCCCGGTCAACTTTTGTATTGGGAAAGTCATGCCCGGTGATCTTTTGTACTGGGAAAGTCATGCCCGGTGAACTTTTGTACTGGGAAAGTCATGCCCGGTGAACTTTTGTATTGGGAAAGTCATGCCCGGTGAACTTTTGTATTGGGAAAGTCATGCCCGGTGAACTTTTGTATTGGGAAAGTCATGCCCGGTGAACTTTTGTATTGGGAAAGTCATGCCCGGTCAACTTTTGTATTGGGAAAGTCATGCCCGGTCAACTTTTGTATTGGGAAAGTCATGCCCGGTCAACTTTTGTATTGGGAAAGTCATGCCCGGTGAACTTTTGTACTGGGAAAGTCATGCCCGGTCAACTTTTGTATTGGGAAAGTCATGACCGGTCAACTTTTGTATTGGGAAAGTCATGCCCGGTGAACTTTTGTATTGGGAAAGTCATGCCCGGTGAACTTTTGTATTGGGAAAGTCATGCCCGGTGAACTTTTGTATTGGGAAAGTCATGCCCGGTGAACTTTTGTATTGGGAAAGTCATGCCCGGTGAACTTTTGTATGGGAAAAGTCATGCCCGGTCAACTTTTGTATTGGGAAAGTCATGCCCGGTCAACTTTTGTATGGGAAAAGTCATGCCCGGTGAACTTTTGTATTGGGAAAGTCATGCCCGGTCAACTTTTGTATTGGGAAAGTCATGCCCGGTCAACTTTTGTATGGGAAAAGTCATGCCCGGTGAACTTTTGTATTGGGAAAGTCATGCCCGGTCAACTTTTGTATGGGAAAAGTCATGCCCGGTGATCTTTGGTACTGGGAAAGTCATGCCCGGTCAACTTTTGTATTGGGAAAGTCATGCCCGGTGAACTTTTGTATGGGAAAAGTCATGCCCGGTGAACTTTTGTATGGGAAAAGTCATGCCCGGTGAACTTTTGTACTGGGAAAGTCATGCCCGGTGAACTTTTGTATTGGGAAAGTCATGCCCGGTGAACTTTTGTATTGGGAAAGTCATGCCCGGTGAACTTTTGTATTGGGAAAGTCATGCCCGGTGAACTTTTGTATTGGGAAAGTCATGCCCGGTGAACTTTTGTACTGGGAAAGTCATGCCCGGTGAACTTTTGTACTGGGAAAGTCATGCCCGGTGATCTTTTGTACTGGGAAAGTCATGCCCGGTGATCTTTTGTACTGGGAAAGTCATGCCCGGTGATCTTTTGTACTGGGAAAGTCATGCCCGGTGAACTTTTGTATTGGGAAAGTCATGCCCGGTCAACTTTTGTATTGGGAAAGTCATGCCCGGTGAACTTTTGTATTGGGAAAGTCATGCCCGGTGAACTTTTGTATTGGGAAAGTCATGCCCGGTCAACTTTTGTATTGGGAAAGTCATGCCCGGTCAACTTTTGTATGGGAAAAGTCATGCCCGGTGAACTTTTGTATTGGGAAAGTCATGCCCGGTCAACTTTTGTATTGGGAAAGTCATGCCCGGTCAACTTTTGTATGGGAAAAGTCATGCCCGGTGAACTTTTGTATTGGGAAAGTCATGCCCGGTCAACTTTTGTATGGGAAAAGTCATGCCCGGTGATCTTTTGTACTGGGAAAGTCATGCCCGGTGAACTTTTGTACTGGGAAAGTCATGCCCGGTGAACTTTTGTATTGGGAAAGTCATGCCCGGTGAACTTTTGTATTGGGAAAGTCATGCCCGGTCAACTTTTGTATTGGGAAAGTCATGCCCGGTGAACTTTTGTATTGGGAAAGTCATGCCCGGTGAACTTTTGTATGGGAAAAGTCATGCCCGGTCAACTTTTGTATTGGGAAAGTCATGCCCGGTCAACTTTTGTATGGGAAAAGTCATGCCCGGTGAACTTTTGTATTGGGAAAGTCATGCCCGGTCAACTTTTGTATTGGGAAAGTCATGCCCGGTCAACTTTTGTATGGGAAAAGTCATGCCCGGTGAACTTTTGTATTGGGAAAGTCATGCCCGGTCAACTTTTGTATTGGGAAAGTCATGCCCGGTCAACTTTTGTATGGGAAAAGTCATGCCCGGTGAACTTTTGTATTGGGAAAGTCATGCCCGGTCAACGTTTGTATGGGAAAAGTCATGCCCGGTGATCTTTTGTACTGGGAAAGTCATGCCCGGTGAACTTTATGACTTTCCCAATACAAACCGTATTCACCGGGCATGACTTTCCCAATACAAAAGTTCACCGGGCATGACTTTCCCAATACAAAAGTTCACCGGGCATGACTTTTCCAATACAAAAGTTCACCGGGCATGACTTTCCCAATACAAAAGTTGACCGGGCATGACTTTTCCCATACAAAAGTTCACCGAGCATGACTTTCCCAGTACAAAAGATCACCGGGCATGACTTTCCCAATACAAAAGTTCACCGGGCATGACTTTCCCAGTACAAAAGTTCACCGGGCATGACTTTCCCAGTACAAAAGATCACCGGGCATGACTTTCCCAGTACAAAAGTTCACCGGACATGACTTTTCCCATACAAAAGTTGACCGGGCATGACTTTCCCAGTACAAAAGATCACCGGGCATGACTTTCCCAATACAAAAGTTCACCGGGCATGACTTTTCCCATACAAAAGTTCACCGGACATGACTTTTCCCATACAAAAGTTCACCGGGCATGACTTTCCCAATACAAAAGTTGACCGGACATGACTTTCCCAGTACAAAAGATCACCGGGCATGACTTTCCCAGTACAAAAGATCACCGGGCATGACTTTCCCAGTACAAAAGTTCACCGGGCATGACTTTCCCAATACAAAAGTTCACCGGGCATGACTTTCCCAGTACAAAAAATCACCGGGCATGACTTTCCCAGTACAAAAGATCACCGGGCATGACTTTCCCAGTACAAAAGTTCACCGGGCATGACTTTCCCAATACAAAAGTTCACCGGGCATGACTTTCCCAATACAAAAGTTGACCGGGCATGACTTTTCCCATACAAAAGTTCAAAAGTTGACTTTCCCAGTACAAAAGTTCACCGGGCATGACTTTCCCAATACAAAAGTTGACCGGGCATGACTTTCCCAGTACAAAAAATCACCGGGCATGACTTTCCCAGTACAAAAGATCACCGGGCATGACTTTCCCAATACAAAAGTTCACCGGGCATGACTTTCCCAGTACAAAAAATCACCGGGCATGACTTTCCCAGTACAAAAGATCACCGGGCATGACTTTCCCAGTACAAAAGTTCACCGGGCATGACTTTCCCAATACAAAAGTTGACCGGGCATGACTTTCCCAATACAAAAGTTGACCGGGCATGACTTTTCCCATACAAAAGTTCAAAAGTTGACTTTCCCAGTACAAAAGTTCACCGGGCATGACTTTCCCAATACAAAAGTTGACCGGGCATGACTTTCCCAGTACAAAAAATCACCGGGCATGACTTTCCCAGTACAAAAGATCACCGGGCATGACTTTCCCAGTACAAAAGTTCACCGGGCATGACTTTCCCAATACAAAAGTTCACCGGGCATGACTTTCCCAATACAAAAGTTCACCGGGCATGACTTTCCCAATACAAAAGTTCACCGGGCATGACTTTCCCAATACAAAAGTTCACCGGGCATGACTTTCCCAATACAAAAGTTCACCGGGCATGACTTTCCCAGTACAAAAGTTCACCGGGCATGACTTTTCCCATACAAAAGTTCACCGGGCATGACTTTTCCCATACAAAAGTTCACCGGGCATGACTTTCCCAATACAAAAGTTGACCGGGCATGACTTTCCCAGTACCAAAGATCACCGGGCATGACTTTCCCAATACAAAAGTTGACCGGGCATGACTTTCACAGTACAAAAGTTCACGGGGCATGACTTTCCCAGTACAAAAGTTCACCGGGCATGACTTTCCCAATACAAAAGTTCACCGGGCATGACTTTCCCAGTACAAAAGATCACCGGGCATGACTTTCCCAATACAAAAGTTCACCGGGCATGACTTTCCCAATGCAAAAGTTCACCGGGCATGACTTTCCCAATACAAAAGTTCACCGGGCATGACTTTCCCAATACAAAAGTTCACCGGGCATGACTTTCCCAGTACAAAAGTTCACCGGGCATGACTTTCCCAATACAAAAGTTCACCGGGCATGACTTTCCCAATACAAAAGTTCACCGGGCATGACTTTCCCAATACAAAAGATCACCGGGCATGACTTTCCCAATACAAAAGATCACCGGGCATGAATTTCCCAATACAAAAGTTCACCGGGCATGACTTTTCCCATACAAAAGTTCACCGGGCATGACTTTCCCAATACAAAAGTTCACCGGGCATGACTTTCCCATACAAAAGTTCACCGGGCATGACTTTCCCAATACAAAAGTTCACCGGGCATGACTTTCCCAATACAAAAGTTCACCGGGCACGACTTTCCCAATACAAAAGTTCACCGGGCATGACTTTCCCAATACAAAAGTTCACCGGGCATGACTTTCCCAATACAAAAGTTGACCGGGCATGACTTTCCCAATACAAAAGTTCACCGGGCATGACTTTTCCCATACAAAAGTTGACCGGGCATGACTTTCCCAGTACAAAAGATCACCGGGCATGACTTTCCCAGTACAAAAGATCACCGGGCATGACTTTCCCAGTACAAAAGTTCACCGGGCATGACTTTCCCAGTACAAAAGTTCACCGGGCATGACTTTCCCAATACAAAAGTTCACCGGGCATGACTTTCCCAATACAAAAGTTCACCGGGCATGACTTTCCCAATACAAAAGTTCACCGGGCATGACTTTCCCAATACAAAAGATCACCGGGCATGACTTTCCCAATACAAAAGATCACCGGGCATGACTTTCCCAATACAAAAGTTCACCGGGCATGACTTTCCCAGTACAAAAGATCACCGGGCATGACTTTCCCAATACAAAAGTTCACCGGGCATGACTTTCCCAATGCAAAAGTTCACCGGGCATGACTTTCCCAATACAAAAGTTCACCGGGCATGACTTTCCCAATACAAAAGTTCACCGGGCATGACTTTCCCAGTACAAAAGTTCACCGGGCATGACTTTCCCAATACAAAAGTTCACCGGGCATGACTTTCCCAATACAAAAGTTCACCGGGCATGACTTTCCCAATACAAAAGATCACCGGGCATGACTTTCCCAATACAAAAGATCACCGGGCATGAATTTCCCAATACAAAAGTTCACCGGGCATGACTTTTCCCATACAAAAGTTCACCGGGCATGACTTTCCCAATACAAAAGTTCACCGGGCATGACTTTCCCATACAAAAGTTCACCGGGCATGACTTTCCCAATACAAAAGTTCACCGGGCATGACTTTCCCAATACAAAAGTTCACCGGGCACGACTTTCCCAATACAAAAGTTCACCGGGCATGACTTTCCCAATACAAAAGTTCACCGGGCATGACTTTCCCAATACAAAAGTTGACCGGGCATGACTTTCCCAATACAAAAGTTCACCGGGCATGACTTTTCCCATACAAAAGTTGACCGGGCATGACTTTCCCAGTACAAAAGATCACCGGGCATGACTTTCCCAGTACAAAAGATCACCGGGCATGACTTTCCCAGTACAAAAGTTCACCGGGCATGACTTTCCCAGTACAAAAGTTCACCGGGCATGACTTTCCCAATACAAAAGTTCACCGGGCATGACTTTCCCAATACAAAAGTTCACCGGGCATGACTTTCCCAATACAAAAGTTCACCGGGCATGACTTTCCCAATACAAAAGTTCACCGGGCATGACTTTCCCAATACAAAAGTTCACCGGGCATGACTTTCCCAGTACAAAAGTTCACCGGGCATGACTTTTCCCATACAAAAGTTCACCGGGCATGACTTTTCCCATACAAAAGTTCACCGGGCATGACTTTCCCAATACAAAAGTTGACCGGGCATGACTTTCCCAGTACCAAAGATCACCGGGCATGACTTTCCCAATACAAAAGTTGACCGGGCATGACTTTCACAGTACAAAAGTTCACCGGGCATGACTTTCCCAGTACAAAAGTTCACCGGGCATGACTTTCCCAATACAAAAGTTCACCGGGCATGACTTTCCCAGTACAAAAGTTCACCGGGCATGACTTTCCCAATACAAAAGTTCACCGGGCATGACTTTCCCAATACAAAAGTTCACCGGGCATGACTTTTCCCATACAAAAGTTCACCGGGCATGACTTTCCCAGTACAAAAGATCACCGGCCATGACTTTCCCAATACAAAAGTTCACCGGGCATAACTTTCCCAATGCAAAAGTTCACCGGGCATGACTTTCCCAATACAAAAGTTCACCGGGCATGACTTTCCCAATACAAAAGTTCACCGAGCATGACTTTCCCAGTACAAAAGTTCACCGGGCATGACTTTCCCAATACAAAAGTTCACCGGGCATGACTTTCCCAATACAAAAGATCACCGGGCATGACTTTCCTAATACAAAAGTTCACCGGGCATGACTTTCCCAATACAAAAGATCACCGGGCATGACTTTCCCAATACAAAAGTTCACCGGGCATGACTTTTCCCATACAAAAGTTCACCGGGAATGACTTTCCCAATACAAAAGTTCACCGGGCATGACTTTCCCAATACAAAAGTTCACCGGGCATGACTTTCCCATACAAAAGTTCACCGGGCATGACTTTCCCAATACAAAAGTTCACAGGGCATGACTTTCCCAATACAAAAGTTCACCGGGCATGACTTTCCCAATACAAAAGTTCACCGGGCATGACTTTCCCAATACAAAAGTTCACCGGGAATGACTTTCCCAATACAAAATTCACCGGGCATGACTTTCCCAATACAAAAGTTCACCGGGCATGACTTTCCCATACAAAAGTTGACCGGGCATGACTTTCCCAATACAAAAGTTCACCGGGCATGACTTTTCCCATACAAAAGTTGACCGGGCATGACTTTCCCAGTACAAAAGATCACCGGGCATGACTTTTCCCATACAAAAGTTCACCGGGCATGACTTTCCCAGTACAAAAGATCACCGGGCATGACTTTCCCAATACAAAAGTTGACCGGGAATGACTTTCCCAATACAAAAGTTCACCGGGCATGACTTTCCCAATACAAAAGTTCACCGGGCATGACTTTCCCAGTACAAAAGTTCACCGGGCATGACTTTCCCAATACAAAAGTTGACCGGGCATGACTTTCCCAATACAAAAGTTGACCGGGCATGACTTTCCCAATACAAAAGTTCACCGGGCATGACTTTCCCAATACAAAAGTTCACCGGGCATGACTTTCCCAATACAAAAGTTGACCGGGCATGACTTTCCCAATACAAAAGTTCACCGGGCATGACTTTTCCCATACAAAAGTTGACCGGGCATGACTTTCCCAGTACAAAAGATCACCGGGCATGACTTTTCCCATACAAAAGTTCACCGGGCATGACTTTCCCAGTACAAAAGATCACCGGGCATGACTTTCCCAATACAAAAGTTGACCGGGAATGACTTTCCCAATACAAAAGTTCACCGGGCATGACTTTCCCAATACAAAGGTTCACCGGGCATGACTTTCCCAGTACAAAAGTTCACCGGGCGTGACTTTCCCAATACAAAAGTTCACCGGGCATGACTTTCCCAATGCAAAAGTTCACCGGGCATGACTTTCCCAATACAAAAGTTCACCGGGCATGACTTTCCCAATACAAAAGATCACCGGGCATGACTTTCCCAATACAAAAGTTCACCGGGCATGACTTTCCCAGTACAAAAGTTCACCGGGCATGACTTTCCCAGTACAAAAGATCACCGGGCATGACTTTCCCAATACAAAAGTTGACCGGGCATGACTTTCCCAATACAAAAGTTCACCGGGCATGACTTTCCCAGTACAAAAGTTCACCGGGCATGACTTTCCCAGTACAAAAGTTCACCGGGCATGACTTTCCTAATACAAAAGTTGACCGGGCATGACTTTCCCAATACAAAAGTTGACCGGGCATGACTTTCCCAATACAAAAGTTGACCGGGCATGACTTTCCCAATACAAAAGTTGACCGGGCATGACTTTCCCAATACAAAAGTTCACCGGGCATGACTTTCCCAATACAAAAGATCACCGGGCATGACTTTCCCAGTACAAAAGTTCACCGGGCATGACTTTCCCAATACAAAAGTTCACCGGGCATGACTTTCCCAATACAAAAGTTCACCGGGCATGACTTTCCCAATACAAAAGTTGACCGGGCATGACTTTCCCAATACAAAAGTTCACCGGGCATGACTTTCCCAGTACAAAAGTTCACCGGGCATGACTTTCCCAGTACAAAAGATCACCGGGCAAGACTTTCCCAATACAAAAGTTGACCGGGCATGACTTTCCCAGTACAAAAGTTCACCGGGCATGACTTTTCCCATACAAAAGTTCACCGGGCATGACTTTTTCCATACAAAAGTTCACCGGGCATGACTTTCCCAGTACAAAAGTTCACCGGGCATGACTTTCCCAATACAAAAGTTCACCGGGCATGATTTTCCCAGTACAAAAGTTCACCGGGCATGACTTTCCCAATACAAAAGTTGACCAGCCATGACTTTCCCAATACAAAAGTTCACCGGGCATGACTTTCCCAATACAAAAGATCACCGGGCATGACTTTCCCAATACAAAAGTTGACCGGGCATGGCTTTTCCCATACAAAAGTTGACCGGGCATGACTTTCCCAATACAAAAGTTCACCGGGCATGACTTTCACAATACAAAAGTTGACCGGGCATGACTTTCCTAATACAAAAGTTCACCGGAGATGACTTTTCCCATACAAAAGTTCACCGGGCATGACTTTCCTAATACAAAAGTTGACCGGGCATGACTTTCCCAATACAAAAGTTCACCGGGCATGACTTTTCCCATACAAAAGTTGACCGGGCATGACTTTCCCAAAACAAAAGTTCACCGGGCATGACTTTTCCCATACAAAAGATCACCGGGCATGACTTTCCCAATACAAAAGTTGACCGGGCATGACTTTCCCAGTACAAAAGATCACCGGGCATGACTTTCCCAATACAAAAGTTGACGGGCATGACTTTTCCAATACAAAAGTTCACCGGGCATGACTTTCCCAATACAAAAGATCACCGGGCATGACTTTCCCAATACAAAAGTTGACCGGGCATGACTTTTCCCATACAAAAGTTCACCGGGCATGACTTTTCCCATACAAAAGTTCACCGGGCATGACTTTCCCAGTACAAAAGATCACCGGGCATGACTTTCCCAATACAAAAGTTCACCGGGCATGACTTTCCCAATACAAAAGTTCACCGGGCATGACTTTTCCCATACAAAAGTTCACCGGGCATGACTTTCCCAGTACAAAAGTTCACCGGGCATGACTTTCCCAGTACAAAAGATCACCGGGCATGACTTTCCCAATACAAAAGTTCACCGGGCATGACTTTCCCAATACAAAAGTTCACCGGGCATGACTTTTCCCATACAAAAGTTCACCGGGCATGACTTTTCCCATACAAAAGTTCACCGGGCATGACTTTCCCAGTACAAAAGATCACCGGGCATGACTTTCCCAATACAAAAGTTGACCGGGCATGACTTTCCCAATACAAAAGTTCACCGGGCATGACTTTTCCCATACAAAAGTTCACCGGGCATGACTTTTCCCATACAAAAGTTCACCGGGCATGACTTTTCCCATACAAAAGTTCACCGGGCATGCCTTTCCCAGTACAAAAGATCACCGGGCATGACTTTCCCAGTACAAAAGATCACCGGGCATGACTTTCCCAGTAAGAAAGTTCACCGGGCATGACTTTCCCAATACAAAAGTTCACCGGGCATGACTTTCCCAATACAAAAGTTCACCAGGCATGACTTTCCCAATACAAAAGTTCACCGGGCATGACTTTCCCAATACAAAAGTTCACCGGGCATGACTTTCCCAATACAAAAGTTGACCGGGCATGACTTTCCCAATACAAAAGTTGACCGGGCATGACTTTTCCCATACAAAATTCAAAAGTTCAAAAGTTGACTTTCCCAGTACAAAAGTTCACCGGGCATGACTTTCCCAATACAAAAGTTCACCGGGCATGACTTTCCCAATACAAAAGTTCACCAGGCATGACTTTCCCAATACAAAAGTTCACCGGGCATGACTTTCCCAATACAAAAGTTCACCGGGCATGACTTTCCCAATACAAAAGTTGACCGGGCATGACTTTCCCAATACAAAAGTTGACCGGGCATGACTTTTCCCATACAAAAGTTCAAAAGTTCAAAAGTTGACTTTCCCAGTACAAAAGTTCACCGGGCATGACTTTCCCAATACAAAAGTTGACCGGGCATGACTTTCCCAGTACAAAAGATCACCGGGCATGACTTTCCCAGTACAAAAGATCACCGGGCATGACTTTCCCAGTACAAAAGTTCACCGGGCATGACTTTCCCAATACAAAAGTTCACCGGGCATGACTTTCCCAATACAAAAGTTCACCAGGCATGACTTTCCCAATACAAAAGTTCACCGGGCATGACTTTCCCAATACAAAAGTTCACCGGGCATGACTTTCCCAATACAAAAGTTCACCGGGCATGACTTTCCCAATACAAAAGTTCACCGGGCATGACTTTCCCAGTACAAAAGTTCACCGGGCATGACTTTTCCCATACAAAAGTTCACCGGGCATGACTTTTCCCATACAAAAGTTCTCCGGGCATGACTTTCCCAATACAAAAGTTGACCGGGCATGACTTTCCCAGTACCAAAGATCACCGGGCATGACTTTCCCAATACAAAAGTTGACCGGGCATGACTTTCACAGTACAAAAGTTCACGGGGCATGACTTTCCCAGTACAAAAGTTCACCGGGCATGACTTTCCCAATACAAAAGTTCACCGGGCATGACTTTCCCAGTACAAAAGTTCACCGGGCATGACTTTCCCAATACAAAAGTTCACCGGGCATGACTTTCCCAATACAAAAGTTCACCGGGCATGACTTTTCCCATACAAAAGTTCACCGGGCATGACTTTCCCAGTACAAAAGATCACCGGGCATGACTTTCCCAATACAAAAGTTCACCGGGCATGACTTTCCCAATGCAAAAGTTCACCGGGCATGACTTTCCCAATACAAAAGTTCACCGGGCATGACTTTCCCAATACAAAAGTTCACCGGGCATGACTTTCCCAGTACAAAAGATCACCGGGCATGACTTTCCCAGTACAAAAGATCACCGGGCATGACTTTCCCAGTACAAAAGTTCACCGGGCATGACTTTCCCAATACAAAAGTTCACCGGGCATGACTTTTCCCATACAAAAGTTGACCGGGCATGACTTTCCCAAAACAAAAGTTCACCGGGCATGACTTTTCCCATACAAAAGATCACCGGGCATGACTTTCCCAATACAAAAGTTGACCGGGCATGACTTTCCCAGTACAAAAGATCACCGGGCATGACTTTCCCAATACAAAAGTTGACGGGCATGACTTTTCCAATACAAAAGATCACCGGGCATGACTTTCCCAATACAAAAGTTCACCGGGCATGACTTTCCCAATACAAAAGTTCACCGTGCATGACTTTTCCCAATACAAAAGTTGACCGGGCATGACTTTCCCAGTACAAAAGATCACCGTACATGACTTTCCCAATACAAAAGTTGACGGGCATGACTTTTCCAATACAAAAGTTCACCGGGCATGACTTTCCCAATACAAAAGATCACCGGGCATGACTTTCCCAATACAAAAGTTGACCGGGCATGACTTTTCCCATACAAAAGTTCACCGGGCATGACTTTTATCATACAAAAGTTCACCGGGCATGACTTTCCCAGTACAAAAGATCACCGGGCATGACTTTCCCAATACAAAAGTTCACCGGGCATGACTTTCCCAATACAAAAGTTCACCGGGCATGACTTTTCCCATACAAAAGTTCACCGGGCATGACTTTCCCAGTACAAAAGTTCACCGGGCATGACTTTCCCAGTACAAAAGATCACCGGGCATGACTTTCCCAATACAAAAGTTCACCGGGCATGACTTTCCCAATACAAAAGTTCACCGTGAATGACTTTTCCCATACAAAAGTTCACCGGGCATGACTTTTCCCATACAAAAGTTCACCGGGCATGACTTTCCCAGTACAAAAGATCACCGGGCATGACTTTCCCAATACAAAAGTTGACCGGGCATGACTTTCCCAATACAAAAGTTCACCGGGCATGACTTTTCCCATACAAAAGTTCACCGGGCATGACTTTTCCCATACAAAAGTTCACCGGGCATGACTTTTCCCATACAAAAGTTCACCGGGCATGACTTTCCCAGTACAAAAGATCACCGGGCATGACTTTCCCAGTACAAAAGATCACCGGGCATGACTTTCCCAGTACAAAAGATCACCGGGCATGACTTTCCCAATACAAAAGTTCACCGGGCATGACTTTCCCAATACAAAAGTTCACCGGGCATGACTTTTCCCATACAAAAGTTCAATGGGCATGACTTTCTCAATACAAAAGATCACCGGGCATGACTTTCCGAATACAAAAGTTCACCGGGCATGACTTTCCCAATACAAAAGTTCACCGGGCATGACTTTTCCCATACAAAAGTTCACCGGGCATGACTTTTCCCATACAAAAGTTCACCGGGCATGACTTTTCCCATACAAAAGTTGACCGGGCATGACTTTCCCAATACAAAAGTTGACCGGGCATGACTTTCCCAGTACAAAAGATCACCGAGCATGACTTTCCCAATACAAAAGTTGACGGGCATGACTTTTCCAATACAAAAGTTCACCGGGCATGACTTTCCCAATACAAAAGATCACCGGGCATGACTTTCCCAATACAAAAGTTGACCGGGCATGACTTTCCCAGTACAAAAGTTCACCGGGCATGACTTTCCCAATACAAAAGTTCACCGGGCATGACTTTCCCAATACAAAAGATCACCGGGCATGACTTTCCCAATACAAAAGTTCACCGGGCATGACTTTCCCAATACAAAAGTTCACCGTGCATGACTTTTCCCAATACAAAAGTTGACCGGGCATGACTTTCCCAGTACAAAAAATCACCGGGCATGACTTTTCCCATACAAAAGTTCACCGGACATGACTTTTCCCATATAAAAGTTCACCGGGCATGACTTTCCCAGTACAAAAGATCACCGGGCATGACTTTCCCAATACAAAAGTTCACCGGGCATGACTTTCCCAGTACAAAAGTTCACCGGGCATGACCTTCCCAATATAAAGGTTCACCGGGCATGACTTTCCCAATACAAAAGTTCACCGGGCATGACTTTCCCAATACAAAAGTTCACCGGGCATGACTTTCCCAATACAAAAGTTCACCGGGCATGACTGTCCCAATACAAAAGTTCACCGGGCATGACTTTCCCAATACAAAAGTTCACCGGGCATGACTTTCCTAATACAAAAGTTGACCGGGCATGACTTTCCCAGTACAAAAGATCACCGGGCATGACTTTCCCAATACAAAAGATCACCGGGCATGACTTTCCCAATACAAAAGTTGACCGGGCATGACTTTCCCAGTACAAAAGTTCACCGGGCATGACTTTCCCAGTACAAAAGTTCACGGGGCATGACTTTTCCCATACAAAAGTTCACCGGGCATGACTTTCCCAGTACAAAAGATCACCGGGCATGACTTTCCCAATACAAAAGTTCACCGGGCATGACTTTCCCAATACAAAAGTTCACCGGGCATGACTTTCCCACTACAAAAGATCACCGGGCATGACTTTTCCCATACAAAAGTTCACCGGGCATGACTTTCCCAATACAAAAGTTCACAGGGCATGACTTTCCCAGTACAAAAGATCACCGGGCATGACTTTCCCAGTACAAAAGTTCACCGGGCATGACTTTTCCCATACAAAAGTTCACCGGGCATGACTTTTCCCATACAAAAGTTCACCGGGCATGACTTTCCCAGTACAAAAGATCACCGGGCATGACTTTCCCAATACAAAAGTTCACCGGGCATGACTTTCCCAATACAAAAGTTCACCGGGCATGACTTTCCTAATACAAAAGTTGACCGTGCATGACTTTCCCAATACAAAAGTTGACCGGGCAGGACTTTCCCAATACAAAAGTTCACCGGGCATGACTTTCCCAATACAAAAGTTCACCGGGCATGACTTTCCCATACAAAAGTTCACCGGGCATGACTTTCCCAATACAAAAGTTCACCGGGCATGACTTTCCCAGTACAAAAGTTCACCGGGCATGACTTTCCCAGTACAAAAGATCACCGGGCATGACGTTCCCAATACAAAAGTTGACCGGGCATGACTTTCCCAGTACAAAAGTTCACCGGGCATGACTTTCCCAGCACAAAAGTTCACCGGGCATGACTTTTCCCATACAAAAGTTCACCGGGCATGACTTTCCCAGTACAAAAGATCACCGGGCATGACTTTCCCAATACAAAAGTTCACCGGGCATGACTTTCCCAGTACAAAAGATCGCCGGGCATGACTTTCCCAGTACAAAAGTTCACCGGGCATGACTTTTCCCATACAAAAGTTCACCGGGCATGACTTTTCCCATACAAAAGTTCACCGGGCATGACTTTCCCAATACAAAAGTTCACCGGGCATGACTTTCCCAGTACAAAAGTTCACCGGCCATGACTTTCCCAATACAAAAGTTCACCGGGCATGACTTTTCCCATACAAAAGTTCACCGGGCATGACTTTTCCCATGCAAAAGTTCACCGGGCATGACTTTCCCAATACAAAAGTTCACCGGGCATGACTTTTCCCATACAAAAGTTGACCGGGCATGACTTTTCCAATACAAAAGTTCACCGGGCATGACTTTCCCAATACAAAAGTTCACCGGGCATGACTTTCCCAATACAAAAGTTCACCGGGCATGACTTTCCCAATACAAAAGTTCACCGGGCATGACTTTCCCAATACAAAAGTTCACCGGGCATGACTTTCCTAATACAAAAGTTCACCGGGCATGACTTTCCCAGTACAAAAGATCACCGGGCATGACTTTTCCCATACAAAAGTTCACCGGGCATGACTTTCCCAGTACAAAAGATCACCGGGCATGACTTTCCCAGTACAAAAGTTCACCGGGCATGACTTTTCCCATACAAAAGTTCACCGGGCATGACTTTCCCAGTACAAAAAATCACCGGGCATGACTTTCCCAATACAAAAGTTCACCGGGCATGACTTTCCCAATACAAAAGTTCACCGGGCATGACTTTCCTAATACAAAAGTTGACCGGGCATGACTTTCCCAATACAAAAGTTGACCGGGCATGACTTTTCCAGTACAAAAGTTCACCGGGCATGACTTTTCCCATACAAAAGTTCACCGGGCATGACTTTCCCAGTACAAAAGATCACCGGGCATGACTTTCCCAATACAAAAGTTCACCGGGCATGACTTTCCCAATACAAAAGTTCACCGGGCATGACTTTCCTAATACAAAAGTTGACCGTGCATGACTTTCCCAATACAAAAGTTGACCGGGCATGACTTTCCCAATACAAAAGTTGACCGGGCATGACTTTCCCAATACAAAAGTTCACCGGGCATGACTTTCCCAATACAAAAGTTCACCGGGCATGACTTTCCCATACAAAAGTTCACCGGGCATGACTTTCCCAATACAAAAGTTCACCGGGCATGACTTTCCCAGTACAAAAGTTCACCGGGCATGACTTTCCCAGTACAAAAGATCACCGGGCATGACTTTCCCAGTACAAAAGATCACCGGGCATGACTTTCCCAATACAAAAGTTCACCGGGCATGACTTTCCCAATACAAAAGTTCACCGGGCATGACTTTCCCAATACAAAAGTTCACCGGGCATGACTTTCCCAATACAAAAGTTCACCGGGCATGACTTTCCTAATACAAAAGTTCACCGGGCATGACTTTCCCAGTACAAAAGATCACCGGGCATGACTTTCCCAATACAAAAGATCACCGGGCATGACTTTCCCAGTACAAAAGATCACCGGGCATGACTTTCCCAATACAAAAGTTCACCGGGCATGACTTTCCCAATACAAAAGTTCACCGGGCATGACTTTCCCAATACAAAAGTTCACCGGGCATGACTTTCCCAATACAAAAGTTCACCGGGCATGACTTTCTCAATACAAAAGTTCACCGGGCATGACTTTCCCAATACAAAAGTTGACCGGGCATGACTTTCCCAATACAAAAGTTCACCGGGCATGACTTTCCCAATACAAAAGTTGACCGGGCATGACTTTCCCAATACAAAAGTTCACCGAGCATGACTTTCCCAGTACAAAAGATCACCGGGCATGACTTTCCCAATACAAAAGTTCACCGGGCATGACTTTCCCAGTACAAAAGATCACCGGGCATGATTTTCCCAATACAAAAGTTGACCGGGCATGACTTTCCCAATACAAAAGTTCACCGGGCATGACTTTCCCAATACAAAAGTTCACCGGGCATGACTTTCCCAATACAAAAGTTCACCGGGCATGACTTTTCCCATACAAAAGTTCACCGGGCATGACTTTCCCAATACAAAAGTTGACCGGGCATGACTTTCCCAATACAAAAGTTGACCGGGCATGACTTTCCCAATACAAAAGTTCACCGGGCATGACTTTCCCAATACAAAAGTTCACCGGGCATGACTTTCCCAATACAAAAGTTCACCGGGCATGACTTTCCCAATACAAAAGATGACCGGGCATGACTTTCCCAGTACAAAAGATCACCGGGCATGACTTTCCCAATACAAAAGTTCACCGGGCATGACTTTCCCAATACAAAAGTTCACCGGGCATGACTTTCCCAATACAAAAGTTCACCGGGCATGACTTTCCCAATACAAAAGTTCACCGGGCATGACTTTCCCAATACAAAAGATGACCGGGCATGACTTTCCCAGTACAAAAGATCACCGGGCATGACTTTCCCAATACAAAAGTTCACCGGGCATGACTTTCCCAATATAAAATTTGACCGGGCATGACTTTCCCAATACATAAGTTGACCGGGCATGACTTTCCCAATACAAAAGTTCACCGGGCATGACTTTCCCAATACAAAAGATCACCGGGCATGACTTTCCCAATACAAAAGTTGACCGGGCATGACTTTCCCAGTACAAAAGATCACCGGGCATGACTTTTCCCATACAAAAGTTCACCGGGCATGACTTTCCCAGTACAAAAGATCACCGGGCATGACTTTCCCAATACAAAAGTTCACCGGGCATGACTTTCCCAATACAAAAGTTGACCGGGCATGACTTTCCCAATACAAAAGTTCACCGGGCATGACTTTCCCAATACAAAAGTTCACCGGGCATGACTTTCCCAATACAAAAGTTCACCGGGCATGACATTCCCAGTACAAAAGTTCACCGGGCATGACTTTCCCAATATAAAAGTTCACCGGGCATGACTTTCCCAATACAAAAGTTCACTGGGCATGACTTTCCCAGTACAAAAGTTCACCGGGCATGACTTTCCCAATACAAAAGTTCACCGGGCATGACTTTCCCAATACAAAAGTTCACCGGGCATGACTTTACCAGTACAAAAGTTCACCGGGCATGACTTTCCCAATACAAAAGTTCACCGGGCATGACTTTCCCAGTACAAAAGTTCACCGGGCATGACTTTCCCAATACAAAAGTTGACCGGGCATGACTTTCCCAATACAAAAGTTGACCGGGCATGACTTTTCCCATACAAAAGTTCACCGGGCATGACTTTCCCAGTACAAAAGATCACCGGGCATGACTTTCCCAATACAAAAGTTCACCGGGCATGACTTTCCCAATACAAAAGTTGACCGGGCATGACTTTCCCAATACAAAAGTTCACCGGGCATGACTTTCCCAATACAAAAGTTCACCGGGCATGACTTTCCCAATACAAAAGTTCACCGGGCATGACTTTCCCAGTACAAAAGTTCACCGGGCATGACTTTCCCAATACGAAAGTTCACCGGGCATGACTTTCCCAATACAAAAGTTCACCGGGCATGACTTTCCCAGTACAAAAGTTCACCGGGCATGACTTTCCCAATACAAAAGTTCACCGGGCATGACTTTCCCAATACAAAAGTTCACCGGGCATGACTTTCCCAGTACAAAAGATCACCGGGCATGACTTTCCCAATACAAAAGTTGACCGGGCATGACTTTCCCAATACAAAAGTTGACCGGGCATGACTTTCTCAATACAAAAGTTCACCGGGCATGACTTTCCCAATACAAAAGATCACCGGGCATGACTTTCCCAATACAAAAGTTGACCGGGCATGACTTTCCCAGTACAAAAGATCACCGGGCATACAAAAGTTGACCGGGCATGACTTTCCCAGTACAAAAGATCACCGGGCATGACTTTCCCAATACAAAAGTTGACGGGCATGACTTTTCCAATACAAAAGTTCACCGGGCATGACTTTCCCAATACAAAAGATCACCGGGCATGACTTTCCCAATACAAAAGTTCACCGGGCATGACTTTCCCAATACAAAAGTTCACCGGGCATGACTTTCCTAATACAAAAGTTCACCGGGCATGACTTTCCCAATACAAAAGTTCACCGGGCATGACTTTTCCCATACAAAAGTTCACCGGGCATGACTTTCCCAATACAAAAGTTGACCGGGCATGACTTTCCCAGTACAAAGGATCACCGGGCATGACTTTCCCAACACAAAAGTTGACGGGCATGACTTTTCCAATACAAACGTTCACCGGGCATGACTTTCCCAATACAAAAGTTCACCGGGCATGACTTTCCCAATACAAAAGTTCACCGGGCATGACTTTCCCAGTACAAAAGATCACCGGGCATGACTTTCCCAATACAAAAGTTCACCGGGCATGACTTTCCCAGTACAAAAGATCACCGGGCATGACTTTCCCAATACAAAAGTTGACCGGGCATGACTTTCCCAGTACAAAAGTTCACCGGGCATGACTTTCCCAATACAAAAGTTCACCGGGCATGACTTTCCCAATACAAAAGTTCACCGGGCATGACTTTCCCAATACAAAAGTTGACCGGGCATGACTTTCCCAATACAAAAGTTCACCGGGCATGACTTTTCCCATACAAAAGTTCACCGGGCATGACTTTCCCAATACAAAAGTTGACCGCGCATGACTTTCCCAGTACAAAAGATCACCGGGCATGACTTTCCCAATACAAAAGTTGACGGGCATGACTTTTCCAATACAAAAGTTCAACGGGCATGACTTTCCCAATACAAAAGTTCACCGGGCATGACTTTCCCAATACAAAAGTTCACCGGGCATGACTTTCCCAGTACAAAAGATCACCGGGCATGACTTTCCCAATACAAAAGTTCACCGGGCATGACTTTCCCAGTACAAAAGATCACCGGGCATGACTTTCTCAATACAAAAGTTGACCGGGCATGACTTTCCCAGTACAAAAGTTCACCGGGCATGACTTTCCCAATACAAAAGTTCACCGGGCATGACTTTCCCAATACAAAAGTTCACCGGGCATGACTTTCCCAATACAAAAGTTGACCGGGCATGACTTTCCCAATACAAAAGTTCACCGGGCATGACTTTCCCAGTACCGGGCATGACTTTCCCAATACAAAAGTTGACCGGGCATGACTTTCCCAATACAAAAGTTCACCGGGCATGACTTTCTCAGTACAAAAGTTCACCGGGCATGACTTACCCAGTAAAAAAGATCACCGGGCATGACTTTTCCCATACAAAAGTTCACCGGGCATGACTTTCCCAGTACAAAAGATCACCGGGCATGACTTTCCCAATACAAAAGTTCACCGGGCATGACTTTCCCAATACAAAAGTTCACCGGGCATGACTTTCCCAATACAAAAGTTCACCGGGCATGACTTTCCCAGTACAAAAGATCACCGGGCATGACTTTCCCAATACAAAAGTTGACCGGGCATGACTTTCCCAATACAAAAGTTCACCGGGCATGACTTTCCCATACAAAAGTTCACCGGGCATGACTTCCCAATACAAAAGTTCACCGGGCATGACTTTCCCAATACAAAAGTTCACCGGGCATGACTTTTCCCATACAAAAGTTCACCGGGCATGACTTTTCCCATGCAAAAGTTCACCGGGCATGACTTTCCCAATACAAAAGTTCACCGGGCATGATTTTCCCATACAAAAGTTGACCGGGCATGACTTTCCCAGTACAAAAGATCACCGGGCATGACTTTTCCCATACAAAAGTTCACCGGGCATGACTTTCCCAGTACAAAAGATCACCGGGCATGACTTTCCCAATACAAAAGTTCACCGGGCATGACCTTCCCAGTACAAAAGATCACCGGGCATGACTTTCCCAATACAAAAGTTGACCGGGCATGACTTTCCCAATACAAAAGTTCACCGGGCATGACTTTCCCAATACAAAAGTTCACCGGGCATGACTTTTCCCATACAAAAGTTCACCGGGCATGACTTTCCCAATACAAAAGTTGACCGGGCATGACTTTCCCAATACAAAAGTTGACCGGGCATGACTTTCCCAATACAAAAGTTCACCGGGCATGACTTTCCCAATACAAAAGTTCACCGGGCATGACTTTCCCAATACAAAAGTTCACCGGGCATGACTTTCCCAATACAAAAGTTCACCGGGCATGACTTTCCCAGTACAAAAGATCACCGGGCATGACTTTCCCAATACAAAAGTTCACCGGGCATGACTTTCCCAATACAAAAGTTGACCGGGCATGACTTTCCCAATACAAAAGTTCACCGGGCATGACTTTCCCAATACAAAAGTTCACCGGGCATGACTTTCCCAATACAAAAGTTCACCGGGCATGACTTTCCCAATACAAAAGTTCACCGGGCATGACTTTCCCAATACAAAAGTTCACCGGGCATGACTTTCCCAGTACAAAAGTTCACCGGGCATGACTTTCCCAATACAAAAGTTCACCGGGCATGACTTTCCCAATACAAAAGTTGACCGGGCATGACTTTCCCAATACAAAAGTTCACCGGGCATGACTTTCCCAATACAAAAGTTCACCGGGCATGACTTTCCCAATACAAAACTTCACCGGGCATGACTTTCCCAATACAAAAGTTCACCGGGCATGACTTTCCCAATACAAAAGTTGACCGGGCATGACTTTCCCAGTACAAAAGTTCACCGGGCATGACTTTTCCCATACAAAAGTTCACCGGGCATGACTTTCCCAGTACAAAAGATCACCGGGCATGACTTTCCCAGTACAAAAATCACCGGGCATGACTTTCCCAATACAAAAGTTGACCGGGCATGACTTTCCCAATACAAAAGTTCACCGGGCATGACTATCCCAGTACAAAAGTTCACCGGGCATGACTTTCTTAATACAAAAGTTGACCGGGCATGACTTTCCCAATACAAAAGTTCACCGGGCATGACTTTTCCCATACAAAAGTTGACCGGGCATGACTTTCCCAGTACAAAAGATCACCGGGCATGACTTTTCCCATACAAAAGTTCACCGGGCATGACTTTCCCAGTACAAAAGATCACCGGGCATGACTTTCCCAATACAAAAGTTCACCGGGCATGACTTTCCCAATACAAAAGTTGACCGGGCATGACTTTCCCAATACAAAAGTTCACCGGGCATGACTTTCCCAGTTCAAAAGATCACCGGGCATGACTTTCCCAGTACAAAAGATCACCGGGCATGACTTTCCCAATACAAAAGTTCACCGGGCATGACTTTCCCAATACAAAAGTTCACCGGGCATGACTTTCCCAATACAAAAGTTCACCGGGCATGACTTTCCCAATACAAAAGTTCACCGGGCATGACTTTCCCAATACAAACGTTCACCGGGCATGACTTTCCCAATACAAAAGTTCACCGGGCATGACTTTTCCCATACAAAAGTTCACCGGGCATGACTTTCCCAATACAAAAGTTGACCGGGCATGACTTTCCCAGTACAAAAGATCACCGGGCATGACTTTCCCAATACAAAAGTTGACGGGCATGACTTTTCCAATACAAAAGTTCACCGGGCATGACTTTCCCAATACAAAAGATCACCGGGCATGACTTTCCCAATACAAAAGTTGACCGGGCATGACTTTCCCAGTACAAAAGTTCACCGGGCATGACTTTTCCAATACAAAAGTTCACCGGGCATGACTTTCCCATACAAAAGTTCACCGGGCATGACTTTCCCAATACAAAAGTTGACCGGGCATGACTTTCCCAGTACAAAAGATCACCGGGCATGACTTTCCCAATACAAAAGTTGACGGGCATAACTTTTCCAATACAAAAGTTCACCGGGCATGACTTTCCCAATACAAAAGATCACCGGGCATGACTTTCCCAATACAAAAGTTGACCGGGCATGACTTTCCCAGTACAAAAGTTCACCGGGCATGACTTTCCCAGTACAAAAGATCACCGGGCATGACTTTCCCAATACAAAAGTTGACGGGCATAACTTTTCCAATACAAAAGTTCACCGGGCATGACTTTCCCAATACAAAAGATCACCGGGCATGACTTTCCCAATACAAAAGTTGACCGGGCATGACTTTCCCAGTACAAAAGTTCACCGGGCATGACTTTCCCAATACAAAAGTTCACCGGGCATGACTTTCCCAATACAAAAGTTCACCGGGCATGACTTTCCCAATACAAAAGTTCACCGGGCATGACTTTCCCAATACAAAAGTTCACCGGGCATGACTTTTCCCATACAAAAGTTCACCGGGCATGACTTTCCCAATACAAAAGTTGACCGGGCATGACTTTCCCAGTACAAAAGTTCACCGGGCATGACTTTTCCAATACAAAAGTTCACCGGGCATGACTTTCCCAGTACAAAAGATCACCGGGCATGACTTTCCCAATACAAAAGTTCACCGGGCATGACTTTCCCAATACAAAAGTTCACCGGGCATGACTTTCCCAGTACAAAAGTTCACCGGGCATGACTTTCCCAATACAAAAGTTCACCGGGCATGACTTTCCCAATACAAAAGTTGACCGGGCATGACTTTCCCAATACAAAAGTTCACCGGGCATGACTTTCCCAATACAAAAGTTCACCGGGCATGACTTTCCCAATACAAAACTTCACCGGGCATGACTTTCCCAATACAAAAGTTCACCGGGCATGACTTTCCCTATACAAAAGTTGACCGGGCATGACTTTCCCAGTACAAAAGTTCACCGGGCATGACTTTCCCAATACAAAAGTTCACCGGGCATGACTTTCCCAGTACAAAAGTTCACCGGGCATGACTTTCCCAATACAAAAGTTCACCGGGCATGACTTTTCCCATACAAAAGTTCACCGGGCATGACTTTCCCAGTACAAAAGATCACCGGGCATGTCTTTCCCAGTACAAAAGATCACCGGGCATGACTTTCCCAATACAAAAGTTGACCGGGCATGACTTTCCCAATACAAAAGTTCACCGGGCATGACTATCCCAGTACAAAAGTTCACCGGGCATGACTTTCTTAATACAAAAGTTGACCGGGCATGACTTTCCCAATACAAAAGTTCACCGGGCATGACTTTTCCCATACAAAAGTTGACAGGGCATGACTTTCCCAGTACAAAAGATCACCGGGCATGACTTTTCCCATACAAAAGTTCACCGGGCATGACTTTCCCAGTACAAAAGATCACCGGGCATGACTTTCCCAATACAAAAGTTCACCGGGCATGACTTTCCCAATACAAAATTGACCGGGCATGACTTTCCCAATACAAAAGTTCACCGGGCATGACTTTCCCAGTTCAAAAGATCACCGGGCATGACTTTCCCAGTACAAAAGATCACCGGGCATGACTTTCCCAATACAAAAGTTCACCGGGCATGACTTTCCCAATACAAAAGTTCACCGGGCATGACTTTCCCAATACAAAAGTTCACCGGGCATGACTTTCCCAATACAAAAGTTCACCGGGCATGACTTTCCCAATACAAACGTTCACCGGGCATGACTTTCCCAATACAAAAGTTCACCGGGCATGACTTTTCCCATACAAAAGTTCACCGGGCATGACTTTCCCAATACAAAAGTTGACCGGGCATGACTTTCCCAGTACAAAAGATCACCGGGCATGACTTTCCCAATACAAAAGTTGACGGGCATGACTTTTCCAATACAAAAGTTCACCGGGCATGACTTTCCCAATACAAAAGATCACCGGGCATGACTTTCCCAATACAAAAGTTGACCGGGCATGACTTTCCCAGTACAAAAGTTCACCGGGCATGACTTTTCCAATACAAAAGTTCACCGGGCATGACTTTCCCATACAAAAGTTCACCGGGCATGACTTTCCCAATACAAAAGTTGACCGGCCATGACTTTCCCAGTACAAAAGATCACCGGGCATGACTTTCCCAATACAAAAGTTGACGGGCATAACTTTTCCAATACAAAAGTTCACCGGGCATGACTTTCCCAATACAAAAGATCACCGGGCATGACTTTCCCAATACAAAAGTTGACCGGGCATGACTTTCCCAGTACAAAAGTTCACCGGGCATGACTTTCCCAATACAAAAGTTCACCGGGCATGACTTTCCCAATACAAAAGTTCACCGGGCATGACTTTCCCAATACAAAAGTTCACCGGGCATGACTTTCCCAATACAAAAGTTCACCGGGCATGACTTTTCCCATACAAAAGTTCACCGGGCATGACTTTCCCAATACAAAAGTTGACCGGGCATGACTTTCCCAGTACAAAAGATCACCGGGCATGACTTTCCCAATACAAAAGTTGACGGGCATGACTTTCCCAATACAAAAGTTCACCGGGCATGACTTTCCCAATACAAAAGTTCACCGGGCATGACTTTCCCAATACAAAAGTTCACCGGGCATGACTTTCCCAATACAAAAGTTCACCGGGCATGACTTTCCCAATACAAAAGTTCACCGGGCATGACTTTCCCAATACAAAAGTTCACCGGGCATGACTTTCCCAATACAAAAGTTGACCGGGCATGACTTTCCCAGTACAAAAGTTCACCGGGCATGACTTTCCCAGTACAAAAGTTCACCGGGCATGACATTCCTAATACAAAAGTTCACCGGGCATGACTTTCCCAATACAAAAGTTCACCGGGCATGACTTTCCCAATACAAAAGTTCACCGGGCATGACTTTCCCAGTACAAAAGATCACCGGGCATGACTTTTCCCATACAAAAGTTCACCGGGCATGACTTTCCCAATACAAAAGTTCACCGGGCATGACTTCACCGGGCATGACTTTCCTAATACAAAAGTTCACCGGGCATGACTTTCCCAATACAAAAGTTCACCGGGCATGACTTTCCCAGTACAAAAGTTCACCGGGCATGACTTTCCCAGTACAAAAGATCACCGGGCATGACTTTTCCCATACAAAAGTTCACCGGGCATGACTTTCCCAATACAAAAGTTCACCGGGCATGACTTTTCCCATACAAAAGTTCACCGGGCATGACTTTCCCAATACAAAAGTTCACCGGGCATGACTTTCCCAATACAAAAGTTCACCGGGCATGACTTTCCCAATACAAAAGTTCACCGGGCATGACTTTCCCAATACAAAAGTTCACCGGGCATGACTTTCCCAATACAAAAGTTCACCGGGCATGACTTTCCCAATACAAAAGTTCACCGGGCATGACTTTCCTAATACAAAAGTTGACCGGGCATGACTTTCCCAATACAAAAGTTCACCGGGCATGACTTTTCCCATACAAAAGTTGACCGGGCATGACTTTCCCAGTACAAAAGATCACCGGGCATGACTTTTCCCATACAAAAGTTCACCGGGCATGACTTTCCCAGTACAAAAGATCACCGGGCATGACTTTCCCAATACAAAAGTTCACCGGGCATGACTTTCCCAGTACAAAAGTTCACCGGGCATGACTTTCCCAATACAAAAGTTCACCGGGCATGACTTTCCCAATACAAAAGTTCACCGGGCATGACTTTTCCCATACAAAAGTTCACCGGGCATGACTTTTCCCATACAAAAGTTCACGGGGCATGACTTTCCCAGTACAAAAGATCACCGGGCATGACTTTCCCAATACAAAAGTTCACCGGGCATGACTTTCCCAGTACAAAAGTTCACCGGGCATGACTTTCCCAATACAAAAGTTCACCGGGCATGACTTTCCCAATACAAACGTTCACCGGGCATGACTTTCCCAATACAAAAGTTCACCGGGCATGACTTTTCCCATACAAAAGTTCACCGGGCATGACTTTCCCAATACAAAAGTTGACCGGGCATGACTTTCCCAGTACAAAAGATCACCGGGCATGACTTTCCCAATACAAAAGTTCACCGGGCATGACTTTCCCAATACAAAATTGACCGGGCATGACTTTCCCAATACAAAAGTTGACCGGGCATGACTTTCCCAGTACAAAAGATCACCGGGCATGACTTTTCCCATACAAAAGTTCACCGGGCATGACTTTCCCAATACAAAAGTTGACCGGGTATGACTTTCCCAATACAAAAGTTCACCGGGCATGACTTTCCCAGTACAAAAGTTCACCGGGCATGACTTTCCCAATACAAAAGTTCACCGGGCATGACTTTCCCAATACAAAAGTTCACCGGGCATGACTTTTCCCATACAAAAGTTCACCGGGCATGACTTTTCCCATACAAAAGTTCACGGGGCATGACTTTCCCAGTACAAAAGATCACCGGGCATGACTTTCCCAATACAAAAGTTCACCGGGCATGACTTTCCCAGTACAAAAG
This sequence comes from Musca autumnalis, assembly GCF_047663935.1. Taxonomy (NCBI): domain Eukaryota; kingdom Metazoa; phylum Arthropoda; class Insecta; order Diptera; family Muscidae; genus Musca; species Musca autumnalis. The sequence continues at coordinate 12,944 of NW_027411859.1, read as the reverse complement.
TTCACCGGGCATGACTTTCCCAATACAAAAGTTCACCGGGCATGACTTTCCCAATACAAACGTTCACCGGGCATGACTTTCCCAATACAAAAGTTCACCGGGCATGACTTTTCCCATACAAAAGTTCACCGGGCATGACTTTCCCAATACAAAAGTTGACCGGGCATGACTTTCCCAGTACAAAAGATCACCGGGCATGACTTTCCCAATACAAAAGTTCACCGGGCATGACTTTCCCAATACAAAATTGACCGGGCATGACTTTCCCAATACAAAAGTTCACCGGGCATGACTTTCCCAGTTCAAAAGATCACCGGGCATGACTTTCCCAGTACAAAAGATCACCGGGCATGACTTTCCCAATACAAAAGTTCACCGGGCATGACTTTCCCAATACAAAAGTTCACCGGGCATGACTTTCCCAATACAAAAGTTCACCGGGCATGACTTTCCCAATACAAAAGTTCACCGGGCATGACTTTCCCAATACAAACGTTCACCGGGCATGACTTTCCCAATACAAAAGTTCACCGGGCATGACTTTTCCCATACAAAAGTTCACCGGGCATGACTTTCCCAATACAAAAGTTGACCGGGCATGACTTTCCCAGTACAAAAGATCACCGGGCATGACTTTCCCAATACAAAAGTTGACGGGCATGACTTTTCCAATACAAAAGTTCACCGGGCATGACTTTCCCAATACAAAAGATCACCGGGCATGACTTTCCCAATACAAAAGTTGACCGGGCATGACTTTCCCAGTACAAAAGTTCACCGAGCATGACTTTTCCAATACAAAAGTTCACCGGGCATGACTTTCCCATACAAAAGTTCACCGGGCATGACTTTCCCAATACAAAAGTTGACCGGCCATGACTTTCCCAGTACAAAAGATCACCGGGCATGACTTTCCCAATACAAAAGTTGACGGGCATAACTTTTCCAATACAAAAGTTCACCGGGCATGACTTTCCCAATACAAAAGATCACCGGGCATGACTTTCCCAATACAAAAGTTGACCGGGCATGACTTTCCCAGTACAAAAGTTCACCGGGCATGACTTTCCCAATACAAAAGTTCACCGGGCATGACTTTCCCAATACAAAAGTTCACCGGGCATGACTTTCCCAATACAAAAGTTCACCGGGCATGACTTTCCCAATACAAAAGTTCACCGGGCATGACTTTTCCCATACAAAAGTTCACCGGGCATGACTTTCCCAATACAAAAGTTGACCGGGCATGACTTTCCCAGTACAAAAGATCACCGGGCATGACTTTCCCAATACAAAAGTTGACGGGCATGACTTTCCCAATACAAAAGTTCACCGGGCATGACTTTCCCAATACAAAAGTTCACCGGGCATGACTTTCCCAATACAAAAGTTCACCGGGCATGACTTTCCCAATACAAAAGTTCACCGGGCATGACTTTCCCAATACAAAAGTTCACCGGGCATGACTTTCCCAATACAAAAGTTCACCGGGCATGACTTTCCCAATACAAAAGTTGACCGGGCATGACTTTCCCAGTACAAAAGTTCACCGGGCATGACTTTCCCAGTACAAAAGTTCACCGGGCATGACATTCCTAATACAAAAGTTCACCGGGCATGACTTTCCCAATACAAAAGTTCACCGGGCATGACTTTCCCAATACAAAAGTTCACCGGGCATGACTTTCCCAGTACAAAAGATCACCGGGCATGACTTTTCCCATACAAAAGTTCACCGGGCATGACTTTCCCAATACAAAAGTTCACCGGGCATGACTTCACCGGGCATGACTTTCCTAATACAAAAGTTCACCGGGCATGACTTTCCCAATACAAAAGTTCACCGGGCATGACTTTCCCAGTACAAAAGTTCACCGGGCATGACTTTCCCAGTACAAAAGATCACCGGGCATGACTTTTCCCATACAAAAGTTCACCGGGCATGACTTTCCCAATACAAAAGTTCACCGGGCATGACTTTTCCCATACAAAAGTTCACCGGGCATGACTTTCCCAATACAAAAGTTCACCGGGCATGACTTTCCCAATACAAAAGTTCACCGGGCATGATTTTCCCAATACAAAAGTTCACCGGGCATGACTTTCCCAATACAAAAGTTCACCGGGCATGACTTTCCCAATACAAAAGTTCACCGGGCATGACTTTCCCAATACAAAAGTTCACCGGGCATGACTTTCCTAATACAAAAGTTGACCGGGCATGACTTTCCCAATACAAAAGTTCACCGGGCATGACTTTTCCCATACAAAAGTTGACCGGGCATGACTTTCCCAGTACAAAAGATCACCGGGCATGACTTTTCCCATACAAAAGTTCACCGGGCATGACTTTCCCAGTACAAAAGATCACCGGGCATGACTTTCCCAATACAAAAGTTGACCGGGCATGACTTTCCCAATACAAAAGTTCACCGGGTATGACTTTCCCAATACAAAAGTTCACCGGGCATGACTTTCCCAGTACAAAAGTTCACCGGGCATGACTTTCCCAATACAAAAGTTCACCGGGCATGACTTTCCCAATACAAAAGTTCACCGGGCATGACTTTTCCCATACAAAAGTTCACCGGGCATGACTTTTCCCATACAAAAGTTCACGGGGCATGACTTTCCCAGTACAAAAGATCACCGGGCATGACTTTCCCAATACAAAAGTTCACCGGGCATGACTTTCCCAGTACAAAAGTTCACCGGGCATGACTTTCCCAATACAAAAGTTCACCGGGCATGACTTTCCCAATACAAAAGTTCACCGGGCATGACTTTCCCAATACAAAAGTTCACCGGGCATGACTTTCCCAATACAAAAGTTCACCGGGCATGACTTTCCCAGTACAAAAGTTCACCGGGCATGACTTTCCCAATACAAAAGTTCACCGGGCATGACTTTCCCAATACAAAAGTTCACCGGGCATGACTTTCCCAATGCAAAAGTTCACCGGGCATGACTTTCCCAATACAAAAGTTCACCTGGCATGACTTTCCCAGTACAAAAGTTCACCGGGCATGACTTTCCCAATACAAAAGTTGACCGGGCATGACTTTCCCAGTACAAAAGATCACCGGGCATGACTTTTCCCATACAAAAGTTCACCGGGCATGACTTTTCCCATACAAAAGTTCACCGGGCATGACTTTCCCAGTACAAAAGATCACCGGGCATGACTTTCCCAATACAAAAGTTCACCGGGCATGACTTTCCCAATACAAAAGTTCACCGGGCATGACTTTTCCCATACAAAAGTTCACCGGGCATGACTTTCCCAATACAAAAGTTCACCGGGCATGACTTTCCCAGTACAAAAGATCACAGGGCATGACTTTCCCAATACAAAAGTTCACCGGGCATGACTTTCCCAATACAAAAGTTCACCGGGCATGACTTTCCCAATACAAAAGTTGACCGGGCATGACTTTCCCAATACAAAAGTTGACCGGGCATGACTTTCTCAATACAAAAGTTCACCGGGCATGACTTTTCCCATACAAAAGTTCACCGGGCATGACTTTCCCAATACAAAAGTTGATCGGGCATGACTTTCCCAATACAAAAGTTCACCGGGCATGACTTTCCCAGTACAAAAGTTCACCGGGCATGACTTTCCCAATACAAAAGTTCACCGGGCATGACTTTCCCAATACAAAAGTTCACCGGGCATGACTTTCCCAATACAAAAGTTGACCGGGCATGACTTTCCCAGTACAAAAGATCACCGGGCATGACTTTCCCAATACAAAAGTTGACCGGGCATGACTTTCCCAATACAAAAGTTGACCGGGCATGACTTTCCCAGTACAAATGTTCACCGGGCATGACTTTCCCAATACAAAAGTTCACCGGGCATGACTTTCCCAATACAAAAGTTCACCGGGCATGACTTTTCCCATACAAAAGTTCACCGGGCATGACTTTCCCAATACAAAAGTTCACCGGGCATGACTTTCCCAATACAAAAGTTCACCGGGCATGACTTTCCCAATACAAAAGTTCACCGGGCATGACTTTTCCCATACAAAAGTTCACCGGGCATGACTTTCCCAATACAAAAGTTGACCGGGCATGACTTTCCCAGTACAAAAGATCACCGGGCATGACTTTCCCAATACAAAAGTTGACGGGCATGACTTTTCCAATACAAAAGTTCACCGGGCATGACTTTCCCAATACAAAAGTTCACCGGGCATGACTTTCCCAATACAAAAGTTCACCGGGCATGACTTTCCCAATACAAAAGTTCACCGGGCATGACTTTCCCAGTACAAAAGATCACCGGGCATGACTTTCCCAATACAAAAGTTGACGGGCATGACTTTCCCAATACAAAAGTTGACCGGGCATGACTTTCCCAGTACAAAAGTTCACCGGGCATGACTTTCCCAGTACAAAAGATCACCGGGCATGACATTCCTAATACAAAAGTTCACCGGGCATGACTTTCCCAATACAAAAGTTCACCGGGCATGACTTTCCCAATACAAAAGTTCACCGGGCATGACTTTCCCAGTACAAAAGATCACCGGGCATGACTTTTCCCATACAAAAGTTCACCGGGCATGACTTTCCCAATACAAAAGTTCACCGGGCATGACTTTCCCAATACAAAAGTTCACCGGGCATGACTTTCCCAATACAAAAGTTCACCGGGCATGACTTTCCCAATACAAAAGTTCACCGGGCATGACTTTCCCAGTACAAAAGATCACCGGGCATGACTTTCCTAATACAAAAGTTCACCGGGCATGACTTTCCCAATAAAAAAGTTCACCGGGCATGACTTTCCCAGTACAAAAGTTCACCGGGCATGACTTTCCCAGTACAAAAGATCACCGGGCATGACTTTTCCCATACAAAAGTTCACCGGGCATGACTTTCCCAATAACAAAAGTTCACCGGGCATGACTTTCCCAATACAAAAGTTCACCGGGCATGACTTTCCCAATACATAAGTTCACCGGGCATGACTTTCCCAATACAAAAGTTCACCGGGCATGACTTTCCTAATACAAAAGTTGACCGGGCATGACTTTCCCAATACAAAAGTTCACCGGGCATGACTTTTCCCATACAAAAGTTGACCGGGCATGACTTTCCCAATACAAAAGTTCACCGGGCATGATTTTCCCAGTACAAAAGATCACCGGGCATGACTTTTCCAATACAAAAGTTCACCGGGCATGACTTTCTCAGTACAAAAGATCACCGGGCATGACTTTCCCAATACAAAAGTTCACCGGGCATGACTTTCCAATACAAAAGTTCACCGGGCATGACTTTCCCAATACAAAAGTTGACCGGGCATGACTTTCCCAATACAAAAGTTGACCGGGCATGACTTTCCCAGTACAAAAGATCACCGGGCATGACTTTTCCCATACAAAAGTTCACCGGGCATGACTTTCCCAATACAAAAGTTCACCGGGCATGACTTCCCAATACAAAAGTTCACCGGGCATGACTTTCCCAATACATAAGTTCACCGGGCATGACTTTCCCAATACAAAAGTTCACCGGGCATGACTTTCCTAATACAAAAGTTGACCGGGCATGACTTTCCCAATACAAAAGTTCACGGGCATGACTTTTCCCATACAAAAGTTGACCGGGCATGACTTTCCCAATACAAAAGTTCACCGGCATGATTTTCCCAGTACAAAAGATCACCGGGCATGACTTTTCCAATACAAAAGTTCACCGGGCATGACTTTCTCAGTACAAAAGATCACCGGGCATGACTTTCCCAATACAAAAGTTCACCGGGCATGACTTTCCCAATACAAAAGTTCACCGGGCATGACTTTCCCAATACAAAAGTTCACCGGGCATGACTTTTCCCATACAAAAGTTCACCGGGCATGACTTTCCTAGTACAAAAGATCACCGGGCATGACTTTCCCAATACAAAAGTTGACCGGGCATGACTTTCCCAGTACAAAAGATCACCGGGCATGACTTTTCCCATACAAAAGTTCACCGGGCATGACTTTCCCAGTACAAAAGATCACCGGGCATGACTTTCCCAATACAAAAGTTCACCGGGCTGACTTTCCCAATACAAAAGTTCACCGGGCATGACTTTCCCATACAAAAGTTCACCGGGCATGACTTTCCCAATACAAAAGTCACCGGGCATGACTTTCCCAATACAAAATTTCACCGGGCATGATTTTCCCAGTACAAAAGATCACCGGGCATGACTTTTCCCATACAAAAGTTCACCGGGCATGATTTTCCCAATACAAAAGTTCACCGGGCATGACTTTCCCAATACAAAAGTTCACCGGGCATGACTTTCCCAAATACAAAAGTTCACCGGGCATGACTTTCCAGTACAAAAGATCACCGGGCATGACTTTCCCAATACAAAAGTTCACCGGGCATGACTTTCCCAATACAAAAGTTGACCGGGCATGACTTTCCCAATACAAAGTTCACCGGGCATGACTTTCCCAATACAAAAGTTCACCGGGCATGACTTTCCCAGTACAAAAGATCACCGGGCATGACTTTCCCAATACAAAAGTTCACCGGGCATGACTTTCCCAATACAGAAGTTCACCGGGCATGACTTTTCCCATACAAAAGTTCACCGGGCATGACTTTCCCAGTACAAAGTTCACCGGGCATGACTTTCCCAATACAAAGTTCACCGGGCATGACTTTCCCATACAAAAGTTCACCGGGCATGACTTTTCCCATACAAAAGTTCACCGGGCATGACTTTTCCCATACAAAAGTTCACCGGGCATGACTTTCCCAGTACAAAAGTTCACCGGGCATGACTTTCCCAATACAAAAGTTCACCGGGCATGACTTTCCCATACAAAAGTTCACCGGGCATGACTTTTCCCATACAAAAGTTCACCGGGCATGACTTTTCCCATACAAAAGATCACCGGGCATGACTTTCCCAATACAAAAGTTCACCGGGCATGACTTTCCCAATACAAAAGATCACCGGGCATGACTTTCCCAGTACAAAAGATCACCGGGCATGACTTTCCCAGTACAAAAGATCACCGGGCATGACTTTCCCAATACAAAAGTTCACCGGGCATGACTTTCCCAATACAAAAGTTCACCGGGCATGACTTTCCCAATACAAAAGTTCACCGGGCATGACTTTCCCAATACAAAAGTTCACCGGGCATGACTTTCCCAATACAAAAGTTCACCGGGCATGACTTTCCCAATACAAAAGTTCACCGGGCATGACTTTCCCAATACAAAAGTTCACCGGGCATGACTTTCCCAATACAAAAGTTCACCGGGCATGACTTTCCCAATACAAAAGTTCACCGGGCATGACTTTTCCCATACAAAAGTTCACCGGGCATGACTTTCCCAGTACAAAAGATCACCGGGCATGACTTTCCCAATACAAAAGTTCACCGGGCATGACTTTCCCAATACAAAAGTTCAGCGGGCATGACTTTCCCAGTACAAAATATCACCGGGCATGACTTTCCCAATACAAAAGTTGACCGGGCATGACTTTCCCAGTAAAAATGTTCACCGGGCATGACTTTCCCAATACAAAAGTTCACCGGGCATGACTTTCCCAATACAAAAGTTCACCGGGCATGACTTTCCCAATACAAAAGTTCACCGGGCATGACTTTTCCCATACAAAAGTTCACCGGGCATGACTTTCCCAATACAAAAGTTGACCGGGCATGACTTTCCCAGTACCAAAGATCACCGGGCATGACTTTCCCAATACAAAAGTTGACGGGCATGACTTTTCCAATACAAAAGATCACCGGGCATGACTTTTCCCATACAAAAGTTCACCGGGCATGACTTTCCCAGTACAAAAGATCACCGGGCATGACTTTCCCAATACAAAAGTTCACCGGGCATGACTTTTCCCATACAAAAGTTCACCGGGCATGACTTTCCCAATACAAAAGTTCACCGGGCATGACTTTCCCAATACAAAAGTTCACCGGGCATGACTTTCCCAATACAAAATTTCACCGGGCATGATTTTCCCAGTACAAAAGATCACCGGGCATGACTTTTCCCATACAAAAGTTCACCGGGCATGACTTTCCCAATACAAAAGTTCACCGGGCATGACTTTCCCAATACAAAAGTTCACCGGGCATGACTTTCCCAATACAAAAGTTCACCGGGCATGACTTTCCCAGTACAAAAGATCACCGGGCATGACTTTCCCAATACAAAATTCACCGGGCATGACTTTCCCAATACAAAAGTTGACCGGGCATGACTTTCCCAATACAAAAGTTCACCGGGCATGACTTTCCCAATACAAAAGTTCACCGGGCATAACTTTCCCAGTACAAAAGATCACCGGGCATGACTTTCCCAATACAAAAGTTCACCGGGCATGACTTTCCCAATACAAAAGTTCACCGGGCATGACTTTTCCCATACAAAAGTTCACCGGGCATGACTTTCCCAGTACAAAAGTTCACCGGGCATGACTTTCCTAATACAAAAGTTCACCGGGCATGACTTTCCCATACAAAAGTTCACCGGGCATGACTTTTCCCATACAAAAGTTCACCGGGCATGACTTTTCCCATACAAAAGTTCACCGGGCATGACTTTCCCAGTACAAAAGTTCACCGGGCATGACTTTCCCAATACAAAAGTTCACCGGGCATGACTTTCCCATACAAAAGTTCACCGGGCATGACTTTTCCCATACAAAAGTTCCCCGGGCATGACTTTTCCCATACAAAAGATCACCGGGCATGACTTTCCCAATACAAAAGTTCACCGGGCATGACTTTCCCAGTACAAAAGATCACCGGGCATGACTTTCCCAATACAAAAGTTCACCGGGCATGACTTTCCCAATACAAAAGTTCAGCGGGCATGACTTTCCCAGTACAAAATATCACCGGGCATGACTTTCCCAATACAAAAGTTGACCGGGCATGACTTTCCCAGTAAAAATGTTCACCGGGCATGACTTTCCCAATACAAAAGTTCACCGGGCATGACTTTCCCAATACAAAAGTTCACCGGGCATGACTTTCCCAGTACAAAAGATCACCGGGCATGACTTTCCCAATACAAAAGTTGACGGGCATGACTTTTCCAATACAAAAGTTCACCGGGCATGACTTTCCCAATACAAAAGTTCACCGGGCATGACTTTCCCAATACAAAAGTTCACCGGGCATGACTTTCCCAATACAAAAGTTCACCGGGCATGACTTTCCCAATACAAAAGTTCACCGGGCATGACTTTTCCCATACAAAAGTTCACCGGGCATGACTTTCCCAATACAAAAGTTGACCGGGCATGACTTTCCCAGTACCAAAGATCACCGGGCATGACTTTCCCAATACAAAAGTTGACGGGCATGACTTTTCCAATACAAAAGTTCACCGGGCATGACTTTCCCAATACAAAAGATCACCGGGCATGACTTACCCAATACAAAACTTGACCGGGCATGACTTTCCCAATACAAAAGTTCACCGGGCATGACTTTCCCAATACAAAAGATCACCGGGCATGACTTTCCCAATACAAAAGTTGACGGGCATGACTTTTCCAATACAAAAGTTCACCGGGCATGACTTCCCAATACAAAAGATCACCGGGCATGACTTTCCCAATACAAAAGTTCACCGGGCATGACTTTCCCAATACAAAAGATCACCGGGCATGACTTTCCCAATACAAAAGTTCACCGGGCATGACTTTCCCAATACAAAAGTTCACCGGGCATGACTTTTCCCATACAAAAGTTCACCGGGCATGACTTTTCCCATACAAAAGTTCACCGGGCATGACTTTCCCAGTACAAAAGATCACCGGGCATGACTTTCCCAGTACAAAAGTTCACCGGGCATGACTTTCGCAATACAAAAGTTCACCGGGCATGGCTTTCCCAATACAAAAGTTCACCGGGCATGACTTTCCCAATACAAAAGTTCACCGGGCATGACTTTCGCAATACAAAAGATCACCGGGCATGACTTTCCCAATACAAAAGTTGACCGGGCATGACTTTCCCAGTACAAAAGTTCACCGGGCATGACTTTCCCAATACAAAAGTTCACCGGGCATGACTTTCCCAATACAAAAGATCACCGGGCATGACTTTCCCAATACAAAAGTTGACCGGGCATGACTTTCCCAGTACAAATGTTCACCGGGCATGACTTTCCCAATACAAAAGTTCACCGGGCATGACTTTCCCAATACAAAAGTTCACCGGGCTTGACTTTCCCAGTACAAAAGTTCACCGGGCATGACTTTCCCAGTACAAAAGATCACCGGGCATGACTTTTCCCATACAAAAGTTCACCGGGCATGACTTTCCCAGTACAAAAGATCACCGGACATGACTTTCCCAATACAAAAGTTCACCGGGCATGACTTTCCCAATACAAAAGTTCACCGGGCATGACTTTCCCAATACAAAAGTTCACCGGGCATGACTTTCCCAGTACAAAAGATCACCGGGCATGACTTTCCCAATACAAAAGTTCACCGGGCATGACTTTCCCAATACAAAAGTTCACCGGGCATGACTTTCCCAATACAAAAGTTGACCGGGCATTACTTTCCCAGTACAAAAGTTCACCGGGCATGACTTTCCCAGTACAAAAGATCACCGGGCATGACTTTTCCCATACAAAAGTTCACCGGGCATGACTTTCCCAGTACAAAAGATCACCGGACATGACTTTCCCAATACAAAAGTTCACCGGGCATGACTTTCCCAGTACAAAAGATCACCGGGCATGACTTTCCCAGTACAAAAGTTCACCGGGCATGACTTTCGCAATACAAAAGTTCACCGGGCATGGCTTTCCCAATACAAAAGTTCACCGGGCATGACTTTTCCAATACAAAAGTTCACCGGGCATGACTTTCCCAATACAAAAGATCACCGGGCATGACTTACCCAATACAAAACTTGACCGGGCATGACTTTCCCAATACAAAAGTTCACCGGGCATGACTTTCCCAATACAAAAGATCACCGGGCATGACTTTCCCAATACAAAAGTTGACGGGCATGACTTTTCCAATACAAAAGTTCACCGGGCATGACTTCCCAATACAAAAGATCACCGGGCATGACTTTCCCAATACAAAAGTTCACCGGGCATGACTTTCCCAATACAAAAGATCACCGGGCATGACTTTCCCAATACAAAAGTTCACCGGGCATGACTTTCCCAATACAAAAGTTCACCGGGCATGACTTTTCCCATACAAAAGTTCCACCGGGCATGACTTTTCCCATACAAAAGTTCACCGGGCATGACTTCCCAGTACAAAAGATCACCGGGCATGACTTTCCCAGTACAAAAGTTCACCGGGCATGACTTTCGCAATACAAAAGTTCACCGGGCATGGCTTTCCCAATACAAAAGTTCACCGGGCATGACTTTCCCAATACAAAAGTTCACCGGGCATGACTTTCGCAATACAAAAGATCACCGGGCATGACTTTCCCAATACAAAAGTTGACCGGGCATGACTTTCCCAGTACAAAAGTTCACCGGCATGACTTTCCCAATACAAAAGTTCACCGGGCATGACTTTCCCAATACAAAAGATCACCGGGCATGACTTTCCCAATACAAAAGTTGACCGGGCATGACTTTCCCAGTACAAATGTTCACCGGGCATGACTTTCCCAATACAAAAGTTCACCGGGCATGACTTTCCCAATACAAAAGTTCACCGGGCTTGACTTTCCCAGTACAAAAGTTCACCGGGCATGACTTTCCCAGTACAAAAGATCACCGGGCATGACTTTTCCCATACAAAAGTTCACCGGGCATGACTTTCCCAGTACAAAAGATCACCGGACATGACTTTCCCAATACAAAAGTTCACCGGGCATGACTTTCCCAATACAAAAGTTCACCGGGCATGACTTTCCCAATACAAAAGTTCACCGGGCATGACTTTCCCAGTACAAAAGATCACCGGGCATGACTTTCCCAATACAAAAGTTCACCGGGCATGACTTTCCCAATACAAAAGTTCACCGGGCATGACTTTCCCAATACAAAAGTTGACCGGGCATTACTTTCCCAGTACAAAAGTTCACCGGGCATGACTTTCCCAGTACAAAAGATCACCGGGCATGACTTTTCCCATACAAAAGTTCACCGGGCATGACTTTCCCAGTACAAAAGATCACCGGACATGACTTTCCCAATACAAAAGTTCACCGGGCATGACTTTCCCAATACAAAAGTTCACCGGGCATGACTTTCCCAATACAAAAGTTCACCGGGCATGACTTTCCCAGTACAAAAGATCACCGGGCATGACTTTCCCAATACAAAAGTTCACCGGGCATGACTTTCCCAATACAAAAGTTCACCGGGCATGACTTTCCCAATACAAAAGTTCAGCGGCATGACTTTCCCAGTACAAAAGATCACCGGGCATGACTTTCCCAATACAAAGTTGACCGGGCATGACTTTCCCAGTACAAATGTTCACCGGGGCATGACTTTCCCAATACAAAGTTCACCGGGCATGACTTTCCCAATACAAAAGTTGACCGGCATGACTTTTCCAATACAAAAGTTCACCGGGCATGACTTTCCCAATACAAAAGATCACCGGGCAGGACTTTCCCAATACAAAAGTTGACCGGGCATGACTTTCCCAGTACAAAAGTTCACCGGGCATGAATTTCCCAATACAAAAGTTCACCGGGCATGACTTTCCCAATACAAAAGATCACCGGGCATGACTTTCCCAATACAAAAGTTCACCGGCATGACTTTCCCAATACAAAAGTTCACCGGGCATGATTTTTCCATACAAAAGTTCACCGGGCATGACTATTCCCATACAAAAGTTCACCGGGCATGATTTTCCCATACAAAAGTTCACCGGGCATGACTTTACCAGTACAAAGATCACGGCAGACTTTCCCAGTACAAAAGATCACCGGGC
>NW_027411858.1:0-120319 GCF_047663935.1 Musca autumnalis | reverse complement strand
CGGAGATGACTTTTCCCATACAAAAGTTCACCGGAGATGACTTTTCCCATACAAAAGTTCACCGGAGATGACTTTTCCCATACAAAAGTTCACCGGAGATGACTTTCCCAATACAAAAGTTCACCGGAGATGACTTTCCCAATACAAAAGTTCACCGGGCACGACTTTCCCAATACAAAAGTTCACCGGAGATGACTTTCCCAATACAAAAGTTCACCGGAGATGACTTTCCCAATACAAAAGTTCACCGGAGATGACTTTCCCAATACAAAAGTTCACCGGAGATGACTTTTCCCATACAAAAGTTCACCGGAGATGACTTTCCCAATACAAAAGTTCACCGGAGATGACTTTTCCCATACAAAAGTTCACCGGAGATGACTTTTCCCATACAAAAGTTCACCGGAGATGACTTTCCCAATACAAAAGTTCACCGGAGATGACTTTTCCCATACAAAAGTTCACCGGAGATGACTTTCCCAATATAAAAGTTCACCGGGCATGACTTTCCCAATACAAAAGTTCACCGGAGATGACTTTCCCAATACAAAAGTTCACCGGAGATGACTTTTCCCATACAAAAGTTCACCGGAGATGACTTTCCCAATACAAAAGTTCACCGGAGATGACTTTTCCCATACAAAAGTTCACCGGAGATGACTTTCCCAATACAAAAGTTCACCGGAGATGACTTTTCCCATACAAAAGTTCACCGGAGATGACTTTCCCAATACAAAAGTTCACCGGAGATGACTTTCCCAATACAAAAGTTCACCGGGCATGACTTTTCCCATACAAAAGTTCACCGGAGATGACTTTCCCAATACAAAAGTTCACCGGAGATGACTTTTCCCATACAAAAGTTCACCGGAGATGACTTTTCCAATACAAAAGTTCACCGGAGATGACTTTCCCAATATAAAAGTTCACCGGGCATGACTTTCCCAATACAAAAGTTCACCGGAGATGACTTTCCCAATACAAAAGTTCACCGGAGATGACTTTCTCAATACAAAAGTTCACCGGGCATGACTTTCCCAATACAAAAGTTCACCGGAGATGACTTTCCCAATACAAAAGTTCACCGGAGATGACTTTTCCCATACAAAAGTTCACCGGAGATGACTTTCCCAATACAAAAGTTCACCGGAGATGACTTTTCCCATACAAAAGTTCACCGGAGATGACTTTCCCAATACAAAAGTTCACCGGAGATGACTTTCCCAATACAAAAGTTCACCGGAGATGACTTTTCCCATACAAAAGTTCACCGGAGATGACTTTCCCAATACAAAAGTTCACCGGAGATGACTTTTCCCATACAAAAGTTCACCGGAGATGACATTCAAAATACAAAAGTTCACCGGAGATGACTTTTCCCATACAAAAGTTCACCGGAGATGACTTTTCCCATACAAAAGTTCACCGGAGATGACTTTCCCAATACAAAAGTTCACCGGAGATGACTTTTCCCATACAAAAGTTCACCGGAGATGACTTTCCCAATACAAAAGTTCACCGGAGATGACTTTCCCAATACAAAAGTTCACCGGAGATGACTTTCCCAATACAAAAGTTCACCGGAGATGACTTTCCCAATATAAAAGTTCACCGGGCATGACTTTCCCAATACAAAAGTTCACCGGAGATGACTTTCCCAATACAAAAGTTCACCGGAGATGACTTTCCCAATACAAAAGTTCACCGGAGATGACTTTCCCAATACAAAAGTTCACCGGAGATGACTTTCCCAATACAAAAGTTCACCGGAGATGACTTTCCCAATACAAAAGTTCACCGGAGATGACTTTTCCCATACAAAAGTTCACCGGAGATGACTTTTCCCATACAAAAGTTCACCGGAGATGACTTTCCCAATACAAAAGTTCACCGGAGATGACTTTCCCAATATAAAAGTTCACCGGAGATGACTTTCCCAATACAAAAGTTCACCGGGCATGACTTTCCCAATACAAAAGTTCACCGGAGATGACTTTCCCAATATAAAAGTTCACCGGGCATGACTTTCCCAATACAAAAGTTCACCGGAGATGACTTTCCCAATACAAAAGTTCACCGGAGATGACTTTTCCCATACAAAAGTTCACCGAAGATGAATTTCCCAATACAAAAGTTCACCGGAGATGACTTTTCCCATACAAAAGTTCACCGGAGATGACTTTCCCAATACAAAAGTTCACCGGAGATGACTTTTCCTATACAAAAGTTCACCGGAGATGACTTTCCCAATACAAAAGTTCACCGGAGATGACTTTCCCAATACAAAAGTTCACCGGGCATGACTTTTCCCATACAAAAGTTCACCGGAGATGACTTTCCCAATACAAAAGTTCACCGGAGATGACTTTTCCCATACAAAAGTTCACCGGAGATGACTTTCCCAATACAAAAGTTCACCGGAGATGACTTTCCCAATATAAAAGTTCACCGGGCATGACTTTCCCAATACAAAAGTTCACCGGAGATGACTTTCCCAATACAAAAGTTCACCGGAGATGACTTTCCCAATACAAAAGTCCACCGGAGATGACTTTCCCAATACAAAAGTTCACCGGAGATGACTTTCCCAATACAAAAGTTCACCGGAGATGACTTTCCCAATACAAAAGTTCACCGGAGATGACTTTCCCAATACAAAAGTCCACCGGAGATGACTTTCCCAATACAAAAGTTCACCGGAGATGACTTTCCCAATACAAAAGTTCACCGGAGATGACTTTTCCCATACAAAAGTTCACCGGAGATGACTTTCCCAATACAAAAGTTCACCGGAGATGACTTTCCCAATACAAAAGTTCACCGGAGATGACTTTTCCCATACAAAAGTTCACCGGAGATGACTTTCCCAATACAAAAGTTCACCGGAGATGACTTTCCCAATACAAAAGTTCACCGGAGATGACTTTCCCAATACAAAAGTTCACCGGGCATGACTTTCCCAATACAAAAGTTCACCGGAGATGACTTTCCCAATACAAAAGTTCACCGGAGATGACTTTCCCAATACAAAAGTTCACCGGAGATGACTTTTCACATACAAAAGTTCACCGGAGATGACTTTTCCCATACAAAAGTTCACCGGAGATGACTTTCCCAATACAAAAGTTCACCGGAGATGACTTTTCCCATACAAAAGTTCACCGGAGATGACTTTCCCAATATAAAAGTTCACCGGGCATGACTTTCCCAATACAAAAGTTCACCGGAGATGACTTTCCCAATACAAAAGTTCACCGGAGATGACTTTTCCCATACAAAAGTTCACCGGAGATGACTTTCCCAATACAAAAGTTCACCGGAGATGACTTTTCCCATACAAAAGTTCACCGGAGATGACTTTCCCAATACAAAAGTTCACCGGAGATGACTTTTCCCATACAAAAGTTCACCGGAGATGACTTTCCCAATACAAAAGTTCACCGGAGATGACTTTCCCAATACAAAAGTTCACCGGGCATGACTTTTCCCATACAAAAGTTCACCGGAGATGACTTTCCCAATACAAAAGTTCACCGGAGATGACTTTTCCCATACAAAAGTTCACCGGAGATGACTTTCCCAATACAAAAGTTCACCGGAGATGACTTTCCCAATACAAAAGTTCACCGGAGATGACTTTCCCAATACAAAAGTTCACCGGGCATGACTTTCCCAATACAAAAGTTCACCGGAGATGACTTTCCCAATACAAAAGTTCACCGGAGATGACTTTCCCAATACAAAAGTTCACCGGAGATGACTTTTCCCATACAAAAGTTCACCGGAGATGACTTTCCCAATACAAAAGTTCACCGGAGATGACTTTTCCCATACAAAAGTTCACCGGAGATGACTTTCCCAATACAAAAGTTCACCGGAGATGACTTTCCCAATACAAAAGTTCACCGGAGATGACTTTTCCCATACAAAAGTTCACCGGAGATGACTTTCCCAATACAAAAGTTCACCGGAGATGACTTTTCCCATACAAAAGTTCACCGGAGATGACTTTCCCAATACAAAAGTTCACCGGAGATGACTTTTCCCATACAAAAGTTCACCGGAGATGACTTTTCCCATACAAAAGTTCACCGGAGATGACTTTCCCAATACAAAAGTTCACCGGAGATGACTTTTCCCATACAAAAGTTCACCGGAGATGACTTTCCCAATACAAAAGTTCACCGGAGATGACTTTCCCAATACAAAAGTTCACCGGAGATGACTTTCCCAATATAAAAGTTCACCGGGCATGACTTTCCCAATACAAAAGTTCACCGGAGATGACTTTCCCAATACAAAAGTTCACCGGAGATGACTTTCCCAATACAAAAGTTCACCGGAGATGACTTTCCCAATACAAAAGTTCACCGGAGATGACTTTCCCAATACAAAAGTTCACCGGAGATGACTTTCCCAATACAAAAGTTCACCGGAGATGACTTTTCCCATACAAAAGTTCACCGGAGATGACTTTTCCCATACAAAAGTTCACCGGAGATGACTTTCCCAATACAAAAGTTCACCGGAGATGACTTTCCCAATATAAAAGTTCACCGGAGATGACTTTCCCAATACAAAAGTTCACCGGGCATGACTTTCCCAATATAAAAGTTCACCGGAGATGACTTTCCCAATACAAAAGTTCACCGGAGATGACTTTTCCCATACAAAAGTTCACCGGAGATGACTTTCCCAATACAAAAGTTCACCGGAGATGACTTTCCCAATACAAAAGTTCACCGGAGATGACTTTCCCAATACAAAAGTTCACCGGAGATGACTTTTCCCATACAAAAGTTCACCGGAGATGACTTTTCCCATACAAAAGTTCACCGGAGATGACTTTCCCAATACAAAAGTTCACCGGAGATGACTTTCCCAATATAAAAGTTCACCGGAGATGACTTTCCCAATACAAAAGTTCACCGGGCATGACTTTCCCAATATAAAAGTTCACCGGAGATGACTTTCCCAATACAAAAGTTCACCGGAGATGACTTTTCCCATACAAAAGTTCACCGGAGATGACTTTCCCAATACAAAAGTTCACCGGAGATGACTTTTCCCATACAAAAGTTCACCGGAGATGACTTTCCCAATAAAAAAGTTCACCGGAGATGACTTTTCCCATACAAAAGTTCACCGGAGATGACTTTTCCCATACAAAAGTTCACCGGAGATGACTTTCCCAATACAAAAGTTCACCGGAGATGACTTTCCCAATACAAAAGTTCACCGGAGATGACTTTTCCCATACAAAAGTTCACCGGAGATGACTTTCCCAATACAAAAGTTCACCGGAGATGACTTTTCCCATACAAAAGTTCACCGGAGATGACTTTTCCCATACAAAAGTTCACCGGAGATGACTTTTCCCATACAAAAGTTCACCGGGCATGACTTTCCCAATACAAAAGTTCACCGGGCATGACTTTCCCAATACAAAAGTTCACCGGAGATGACTTTCCCAATACAAAAGTTCACCGGAGATGACTTTCCCAATATAAAAGTTCACCGGGCATGACTTTCCCAATACAAAAGTTCACCGGGCACGACTTTCCCAATACAAAAGTTCACCGGGCATGACTTTCCCAATACAAAAGTTTACCGGAGATGACTTTCCCAATACAAAAGTTCACCGGAGATGACTTTTCCCATATAAAAGTTCACCGGGCACGACTTTCCCAATACAAAAGTTCACCGGAGATTATTTTTCCCAATATAAAAGTTCACCGGGCATGACTTTCCCAATACAAAAGTTCACCGGGCACGACTTTCCCAATACAAAAGTTCACCGGGCATGACTTTCCCAATACAAAAGTTCACCGGAGATGACTTTCCCAATACAAAAGTTCACCGGAGATGACTTTTCCCATACAAAAGTTCACCGGAGATGACTTTCCCAATACAAAAGTTCACCGGGCACGACTTTCCCAATACAAAAGTTCACCGGAGATGACTTTCCCAATACAAAAGTTCACCGGAGATGACTTTTCCCATACAAAAGTTCACCGGAGATGACTTTCCCAATACAAAAGTTCACCGGAGATGACTTTCCCAATACAAAAGTTCACCGGGCATGACTTTCCCAATACAAAAGTTCACCGGAGATGACTTTTCCCATACAAAAGTTCAACGGAGATGACTTTCCCATACAAAAGTTCACCGGAGATGACTTTCCCAATACAAAAGTTCACCGGAGATGACTTTCCCAATACAAAAGTTCACCGGAGATGACTTTTCCCATACAAAAGTTCACCGGAGATGACTTTCCCAATACAAAAGTTCACCGGAGATGACTTTCCCAATACAAAAGTTCACCGGAGATGACTTTTCCCATACAAAAGTTCACCGGAGATGACTTTCCCAATACAAAGGTTCACCGGAGATGACTTTTCCCATACAAAAGTTCACCGGAGATGACTTTCCCAATACAAAAGTTCACCGGAGATGACTTTTCCCATACAAAAGTTCACCGGGGATGACTTTTCCCATACAAAAGTTCACCGGAGATGACTTTTCCCATACAAAAGTTCACCGGGCATGACTTTCCCAATACAAAAGTTCACCGGGCATGACTTTCCCAATACAAAAGTTCACCGGAGATGACTTTCCCAATACAAAAGTTCACCGGAGATGACTTTCCCAATATAAAAGTTCACCGGGCATGACTTTCCCAATACAAAAGTTCACCGGGCACGACTTTCCCAATACAAAAGTTCAGCGGGCATGACTTTCCCAATACAAAAGTTCACCGGGCATGACTTTCCCAATACAAGAGTTCACCGGAGATGACTTTTCCCATACAAAAGTTCACCGGAGATGACTTTCCCAATACAAAAGTTCACCGGAGATGACTTTTCCCAATACAAAAGTTCACCGGAGATGACTTTTCCCATACAAAAGTTCACCGGAGATGACTTTCCCAATACAAAAGTTCACCGGAGATGACTTTCCCAATATAAAAGTTCACCGGGCATGACTTTCCCAATACAAAAGTTCACCGGAGATGACTTTCCCAATACAAAAGTTCACCGGAGATGACTTTTCCCATACAAAAGTTCACCGGAGATGACTTTTCCCATACAAAAGTTCACCGGAGATGACTTTTCCCATACAAAAGTTCACCGGAGATGACTTTCCCAATACAAAAGTTCACCGGGCATGACTTTCCCAATATAAAAGTTCACCGGAGATGACTTTCCCAATACAAAAGTTCACCGGAGATGACTTTTCCCATACAAAAGTTCACCGGAGATGACTTTTCCTATACAAAAGTTCACCGGAGATGACTTTTCCCATACAAAAGTTCACCGGAGATGACTTTCCCAATACAAAAGTTCACCGGAGATGACTTTCCCAATACAAAAGTTCACCGGAGATGACTTTTCCAATACAAAAGTTCACCGGAGATGACTTTCCCAATATAAAAGTTCACCGGAGATGACTTTCCCAATACAAAAGTTCACCGGGCATGACTTTCCCAATATAAAAGTTCACCGGAGATGACTTTCCCAATACAAAAGTTCACCGGAGATGACTTTTCCCATACAAAAGTTCACCGGAGATGACTTTTCCCATACAAAAGTTCACCGGAGATGACTTTTCCCATACAAAAGTTCACCGGAGATGAATTTTCCCATACAAAAGTTCACCGGAGATGACTTTTCCCATACAAAAGTTCACCGGAGATGACTTTTCCCATACAAAAGTTCACAGGAGATGACTTTCCCAATACAAAAGTTCACCGGAGATGACTTTTCCCATACAAAAGTTCACCGGAGATGACTTTCCCAATACAAAAGTTCACCGGAGATGACTTTCCCAATACAAAAGTTCACCGGAGATGACTTTTCCCATACAAAAGTTCACCGGAGATGACTTTTCCCATACAAAAGTTCACCGGATATGACTTTCCCAATACAAAAGTTCACCGGAGATGACTTTCCCAATACAAAAGTTCACCGGAGATGACTTTCCCAATACAAAAGTTCACCGGAAATGACTTTCCCAATACAAAAGTTCACCGGAGATGACTTTTCCCATACAAAAGTTCACCGGAGATGACTTTCCCAATACAAAAGTTCACCGGAGATGACTTTCCCAATACAAAAGTTCACCGGAGATGACTTTTCCCATACAAAAGTTCACCGGAGATGACTTTCCCAATACAAAAGTTCACCGGAGATGACTTTCCCAATACAAAAGTTCACCGGAGATGACTTTTCCCATACAAAAGTTCACCGGAGATGACTTTCCCAATACAAAGGTTCACCGGAGATGACTTTTCCCATACAAAAGTTCACCGGAGATGACTTTCCCAATACAAAAGTTCACCGGAGATGACTTTTCCCATACAAAAGTTCACCGGAGATGACTTTTCCCATACAAAAGTTCACCGGAGATGACTTTTCCCATACAAAAGTTCACCGGAGATGACTTTTCCCATACAAAAGTTCACCGGGCATGACTTTCCCAATACAAAAGTTCACCGGGCATGACTTTCCCAATACAAAAGTTCACCGGAGATGACTTTCCCAATACAAAAGTTCACCGGAGATGACTTTCCCAATATAAAAGTTCACCGGGCATGACTTTCCCAATACAAAAGTTCACCGGGCACGACTTTCCCAATACAAAAGTTCAGCGGGCATGACTTTCCCAATACAAAAGTTCACCGGGCATGACTTTCCCAATACAAAAGTTCACCGGAGATGACTTTTCCCATACAAAAGTTCACCGGAGATGACTTTCCCAATACAAAAGTTCACCGGAGATGACTTTTCCCAATACAAAAGTTCACCGGAGATGACTTTTCCCATACAAAAGTTCACCGGAGATGACTTTCCCAATACAAAAGTTCACCGGAGATGACTTTCCCAATACAAAAGTTCACCGGAGATGACTTTCCCAATACAAAAGTTCACCGGAGATGACTTTCCCAATATAAAAGTTCACCGGGCATGACTTTCCCAATACAAAAGTTCACCGGAGATGACTTTCCCAATACAAAAGTTCACCGGAGATGACTTTTCCCATACAAAAGTTCACCGGAGATGACTTTTCCCATACAAAAGTTCACCGGAGATGACTTTTCCCATACAAAAGTTCACAGGAGATGACTTTCCCAATACAAAAGTTCACCGGAGATGACTTTCCCAATATAAAAGTTCACCGGGCATGACTTTCCCAATACAAAAGTTCACCGGAGATGACTTTCCCAATACAAAAGTTCACCGGAGATGACTTTCCCAATACAAAAGTTCACCGGAGATGACTTTTCCCATACAAAAGTTCACCGGAGATGACTTTTCCCATACAAAAGTTCACCGGAGATGACTTTTCCCATACAAAAGTTCACCGGAGATGACTTTCCCAATACAAAAGTTCACCGGAGATGACTTTCCCAATACAAAAGTTCACCGGAGATGACTTTTCCCATACAAAAGTTCACCGGAGATGACTTTCCCAATACAAAAGTTCACCGGAGATGACTTTCCCAATACAAAAGTTCACCGGAGATGACTTTTCCCATACAAAAGTTCACCGGAGATGACTTTCCCAATACAAAAGTTCACCGGAGATGACTTTCCCAATACAAAAGTTCACCGGAGATGACTTTTCCCATACAAAAGTTCACCGGGCATGACTTTCCCAATACAAAAGTTCACCGGGCACGACTTTCCCAATACAAAAGTTCACCGGAGATGACTTTCCCAATACAAAAGTTCACCGGAGATGACTTTCCCAATACAAAAGTTAACCGGAGATGACTTTTCCCATATAAAAGTTCACCGGAGATGACTTTTCCCATACAAAAGTTCACCGGAGATGACTTTTCCCATACAAAAGTTCACCGGAGATGACTTTTCCCATACAAAAGTTCACCGGAGATGACTTTTCCCATACAAAAGTTCACCGGAGATGACTTTTCCCATACAAAAGTTCACCGGGCATGACTTTCCCGATACAAAAGTTCACCGGGCACGACTTTCCCAATACAAAAGTTCACCGGAGATGACTTTCCCAATACAAAAGTTCACCGGAGATGACTTTCCCAATACAAAAGTTCACCGGAGATGACTTTTCCCATACAAAAGTTCACCGGAGATGACTTTTCCCATACAAAAGTTCACCGGAGATGACTTTTCCCATACAAAAGTTCACCGGAGATGACTTTTCCCATACAAAAGTTCACCGGAGATGACTTTTCCCATACAAAAGTTCACCGGAGATGACTTTCCCAATACAAAAGTTCACCGGAGATGACTTTCCCAATATAAAAGTTCACCGGGCATGACTTTCCCAATACAAAAGTTAACCGGAGATGACTTTCCCAATACAAAAGTTCACCGGAGATGACTTTCCCAATACAAAAGTTCACCGGAGATGACTTTTCCCATACAAAAGCTCACCGGAGATGACTTTTCCCATACAAAAGTTCACCGGAGATGACTTTCCCAATACAAAAGTTCACCGGAGATGACTTTCCCAATACAAAAGTTCACCGGAGATGACTTTTCCCATACAAAAGTTCACCGGAGATGACTTTCCCAATACAAAAGCTCACCGGAGATGACTTTTCCCATACAAAAGTTCACCGGAGATGACTTTCCCAATACAAAAGTTCACCGGGCATGACTTTCCCAATACAAAAGTTCACCGGAGATGACTTTTCCCATACAAAAGTTCACCGGAGATGACTTTCCCAATACAAAAGTTCACCGGAGATGACTTTTCCCATACAAAAGTTCACCGGAGATGACTTTTCCCATACAAAAGTTCACCGGAGATGACTTTTCCCATACAAAAGTTCACCGGAGATGACTTTTCCCATACAAAAGTTCACCGGAGATGACTTTGCCAATACAAAAGTTCACCGGAGATGACTTTCCCAATACAAAAGTTCACCGGGCATGACTTTCCCAATACAAAAGTTCACCGGAGATGACTTTCCCAATACAAAAGTTCACCGGAGATGACTTTCCCAATACAAAAGTTCACCGGAGATGACTTTTCCCATACAAAAGTTCACCGGAGATGACTTTTCCCATACAAAAGTTCACCGGAGATGAATTTCCCAATACAAAAGTTCACCGGAGATGACTTTCCCAATACAAAAGTACACCGGAGATGACTTTTCCCATACAAAAGTTCACCGGAGATGACTTTCCCAATACAAAAGTTCACCGAAGATGACTTTCCCAATACAAAAGTTCACCGGAGATGACTTTTCCCATACAAAAGTTCACCGGAGATGACTTTCCCAATACAAAAGTTCACCGGAGATGACTTTCCCAATACAAAAGTTCACCGGAGATGACTTTTCCCATACAAAAGTTCACCGGAGATGACTTTCCCAATACAAAAGTTCACCGGAGATGACTTTCCCAATACAAAAGTTCACCGGAGATGACTTTTCCCATACAAAAGTTCACCGGGCATGACTTTCCCAATACAAAAGTTCACCGGGCACGACTTTCCCAATACAAAAGTTCACCGGAGATGACTTTCCCAATACAAAAGTTCACCGGAGATGACTTTCCCAATACAAAAGTTAACCGGAGATGACTTTTCCCATATAAAAGTTCACCGGAGATGACTTTTCCCATACAAAAGTTCACCGGAGATGACTTTTCCCATACAAAAGTTCACCGGAGATGACTTTTCCCATACAAAAGTTCACCGGAGATGACCTTTCCCATACAAAAGTTCACCGGAGATGACTTTTCCCATACAAAAGTTCACCGGGCATGACTTTCCCAATACAAAAGTTCACCGGGCACGACTTTCCCAATACAAAAGTTCACCGGAGATGACTTTCCCAATACAAAGGTTCACCGGAGATGACTTTCCCAATACAAAAGTTCACCGGAGATGACTTTCCCAATACAAAAGCTCACCGGAGATGACTTTTCCCATACAAAAGTTCACCGGAGATGACTTTTCCCATACAAAAGTTCACCGGAGATGACTTTTCCCATACAAAAGTTCACCGGAGATGACTTTTCCCATACAAAAGTTCACCGGAGATGACTTTCCCAATACAAAAGTTCACCGGAGATGACTTTCCCAATATAAAAGTTCACCGGGCATGACTTTCCCAATACAAAAGTTCACCGGAGATGACTTTCCGAATACAAAAGTTCACCGGAGATGACTTTCCCAATACAAAAGTTCACCGGAGATGACTTTTCCCATACATAAGTTCACCGGAGATGACTTTTCCCATACAAAAGTTCACCGGAGATGACTTTCCCAATACAAAAGTTCACCGGAGATGACTTTCCCAATACAAAAGTTCACCGGAGATGACTTTTCCCATACAAAAGTTCACCGGAGATGACTTTCCCAATACAAAAGTTCACCGGAGATGACTTTCCCAATACAAAAGTTCACCGGAGATGACTTTCCCAATACAAAAGTTCACCGGAGATGACTTTCCCAATATAAAAGTTCACCGGAGATGACTTTCCTAATACAAAAGTTCACCGGGCATGACTTTCCCAATATAAAAGTTCACAGGAGATGACTTTCCCAATACAAAAGTTCACCGGAGATGACTTTTCCCATACAAAAGTTCACCGGAGATGACTTTTCCCATACAAAAGTTCACCGGAGATGACTTTTCCCATACAAAAGTTCACCGGAGATGACTTTCCCAATACAAAAGTTCACCGGAGATGACTTTCCAAATACAAAAGTTCACCGGAGATGACTTTTCCAATACAAAAGTTCACCGGAGATGACTTTCCCAATATAAAAGTTCACCGGAGATGACTTTCCCAATACAAAAGTTCACCGGGCATGACTTTCCCAATATAAAAGTTCACCGGAGATGACTTTCCCAATACAAAAGTTCACCGGAGATGACTTTTCCCATACAAAAGTTCACCGGAGATGACTTTTCCCATACAAAAGTTCACCGGAGATGACTTTTCCCATACAAAAGTTCACCGGAGATGACTTTTCCCATACAAAAGTTCACCGGAGATAACTTTTCCCATACAAAAGTTCACCGGAGATGACTTTTCCCATACAAAAGTTCACCGGAGATGACTTTCCCAATACAAAAGTTCACCGGAGATGACTTTTCCCATACAAAAGTTCACCGGAGATGACTTTCCCAATACAAAAGTTCACCGGAGATGACTTTTCCCATACAAAAGTTCACCGGAGATGACTTTCCCAATACAAAAGTTCACCGGAGATGACTTTCCCAATACAAAAGTTCACCGGAGATGACTTTTCCCATACAAAAGTTCACCGGAGATGACTTTCCCAATACAAAAGTTCACCGGAGATGACTTTCCCAATACAAAAGTTCACCGGAGATGACTTTTCCCATACAAAAGTTCACCGGAGATGACTTTCCCAATACAAAGGTTCACCGGAGATGACTTTTCCCATACAAAAGTTCACCGGAGATGACTTTCCCAATACAAAAGTTCACCGGAGATGACTTTTCCCATACAAAAGTTCACCGGAGATGACTTTCCCAATACAAAAGTTCACCGGATATGACTTTTCCCATACAAAAGTTCACCGGAGATGACTTTTCCCATACAAAAGTTCACCGGAGATGACTTTCCCAATACAAAAGTTCACCGGGCATGACTTTCCCAATACAAAAGTTCACCGGAGATGACTTTTCCCATACAAAAGTTCACCGGAGATGACTTTCCCGATACAAAAGTTCACCGGAGATGACTTTTCCCATACAAAAGTTCACCGGAGATGACTTTTCCCATACAAAAGTTCACCGGAGATGACTTTTCCCATACAAAAGTTCACCGGGCATGACTTTCCCAATACAAAAGTTCACCGGGCATGACTTTCCCAATACAAAAGTTCACCGGAGATGACTTTCCCAATACAAAAGTTCACCGGAGATGACTTTCCCAATATAAAAGTTCACCGGGCATGACTTTCCCAATACAAAAGTTCACCGGGCACGACTTTCCCAATACAAAAGTTCACCGGGCATGACTTTCCCAATACAAAAGTTCACCGGGCATGACTTTCCCAATACAAAAGTTCACCGGAGATGACTTTTCCCATACAAAAGTTCACCGGAGATGACTTTCCCAATACAAAAGTTCACCGGAGATGACTTTTCCCATTACAAAAGTTCACCGGAGATGACTTTTCCCATACAAAAGTTCACCGGAGATGACTTTCCCAATACAAAAGTTCACCGGAGATGACTTTCCCAATACAAAAGTTCACCGGAGATGACTTTCCCAATACAAAAGTTCACCGGAGATGACTTTCCCAATATAAAAGTTCACCGGGCATGACTTTCCCAATACAAAAGTTCACCGGAGATGACTTTCCCAATACAAAAGTTCACCGGAGATGACTTTTCCCATACAAAAGTTCACCGGAGATGACTTTTCCCATACAAAAGTTCACCGGAGATGACTTTTCCCATACAAAAGTTCACCGGAGATGACTTTCCCAATACAAAAGTTCACCGGAGATGACTTTCCCAATATAAAAGTTCACCGGGCATGACTTTCCCAATACAAAAGTTCACCGGAGATGACTTTCCCAATACAAAAGTTCACCGGAGATGACTTTCCCAATACAAAAGTTCACCGGAGATGACTTTTCCCATACAAAAGTTCACCGGAGATGACTTTTCCCATACAAAAGTTCACCGGAGATGACTTTCCCAATACAAAAGTTCACCGGAGATGACTTTCCCAATACAAAAGTTCACCGGAGATGACTTTTCCCATACAAAAGTTCACCGGAGATGACTTTCCCAATACAAAAGTTCACCGGAGATGACTTTCCCAATACAAAAGTTCACCGGAGATGACTTTTCCCATACAAAAGTTCACCGGAGATGACTTTCCCAATACAAAAGTTCACCGGAGATGACTTTCCCAATACAAAAGTTCACCGGAGATGACTTTTCCCATACAAAAGTTCACCGGAGATGACTTTCCCAATACAAAAGTTCACCGGAGATCACTTTCCCAATTCAAAAGTTCACCGGAGATGACTTTTCCCATACAAAAGTTCACCGGGCATGACTTTCCCAATACAAAAGTTCACCGGGCACGACTTTCCCAATACAAAAGTTCACCGGAGATGACTTTCCCAATACAAAAGTTCACCGGAGATGACTTTCCCAATACAAAAGTTAACCGGAGATGGCTTTTCCCATATAAAAGTTCACCGGAGATGACTTTTCCCATACAAAAGTTCACCGGAGATGACTTTTCCCATACAAAAGTTCACCGGAGATGACTTTTCCCATACAAAAGTTCACCGGAGATGACTTTTCCCATACAAAAGTTCACCGGGCATGACTTTCCCAATACAAAAGTTCACCGGGCACGACTTTCCCAATACAAAAGTTCACCGGAGATGACTTTCCCAATACAAAAGTTCACCGGAGATGACTTTCCCAATACAAAAGTTCACCGGAGATGACTTTCCCAATGCAAAAGTTCACCGGAGATGACTTTTCCCATACAAAAGTTCACCGGAGATGACTTTTCCCATACAAAAGTTCACCGGAGATGACTTTTCCCATACAAAAGTTCACCGGAGATGACTTTTCCCATACAAAAGTTCACCGGAGATGACTTTTCCCATACAAAAGTTCACCGAAGATGACTTTCCCAATACAAAAGTTCACCGGAGATGACTTTCCCAATATAAAAGTTCACCGGGCATGACTTTCCCAATACAAAAGTTCACCGGAGATGACTTTCCCAATACAAAAGTTCACCGGAGATGACTTTCCCAATACAAAAGTTCACCGGAGATGACTTTTCCCATACAAAAGTTCACCGGAGATGACTTTTCCCATACAAAAGTTCACCGGAGATGACTTTCCCAATACAAAAGTTCACCGGAGATGACTTTCCCAATACAAAAGTTCACCGGAGATGACTTTTCCCATACAAAAGTTCACCGGAGATGACTTTCCCAATACAAAAGTTCACCGGAGATGACTTTCCCAATACAAAAGTTCACCGGAGATGACTTTCCCAATACAAAAGTTCACCGGAGATGACTTTTCCCATACAAAAGTTCACCGGAGATGACTTTCCCAATACAAAAGTTCACCGGAGATGACTTTCCCAATACAAAAGTTCACCGGAGATGACTTTTCCCATACAAAAGTTCACCGGGCATGACTTTCCCAATACAAAAGTTCACCGGGCACGACTTTCCCAATACAAAAGTTCACCGGAGATGACTTTCCCAATACAAAAGTTCACCGGAGATGACTTTCCCAATACAAAAGTTCACCGGAGATGACTTTTCCCATATAAAAGTTCACCGGAGATGACTTTTCCCATACAAAAGTTCACCGGAGATGACTTTCCCAATACAAAAGTTCACCGGAGATGACTTTTCCCATACAAAAGTTCACCGGAGATGACTTTCCCAATACAAAAGTTCACCGGAGATGACTTTCCCAATACAAAAGTTCACCGGAGATGACTTTTCCCATACAAAAGTTCACCGGAGATGACTTTCCCAATACAAAAGTTCACCGGAGATGACCTTCCCAATACAAAAGTTCACCGGAGATGACTTTTCCCAATATAAAAGTTCACCGGGCATGACTTTCCCAATATAAAAGTTCACCCGGCATGACTTTCCCAAAACAAAAGTTCACCGGAG
Organism: Musca autumnalis; assembly: GCF_047663935.1. Lineage (NCBI taxonomy): Eukaryota > Metazoa > Arthropoda > Insecta > Diptera > Muscidae > Musca > Musca autumnalis. The sequence goes on along the minus strand of NW_027411858.1, from coordinate 103,663 downwards.
ATGACTTTTCCCATACAAAAGTTCACCGGAGATGACTTTCCCAATACAAAAGTTCACCGGAGATGACTTTCCCAATAAAAAAGTTCACCGGAGATGACTTTTCCCATACAAAAGATCACCGGAGATGACTTTTCCCATACAAAAGTTCACCGGAGATGACTTTCCCAATACAAAAGTTCACCGGAGATGACTTTTCCCATACAAAAGTTCACCGGAGATGACTTTCCCAATACAAAAGTTCACCGGAGATGACTTTTCCCATACAAAAGTTCACCGGAGATGACTTTCCCAATACAAAAGTTCACCGGAGATGACTTTTCCCATACAAAAGTTCACCGGAGATGACTTTCCCAATACAAAAGTTCACCGGAGATGACTTTCCCAATACAAAAGTTCACCGGGCATGACTTTCCCAATACAAAAGTTCACCGGGCACGACTTTCCCGATACAAAAGTTCACCGGGCATGACTTTCCCAATACAAAAGTTCACCGGGCATGACTTTCCCAATACAAAAGTTCACCGGGCATGACTTTCCCAATACAAAAGTTCACCGGAGATGACTTTTCCCATACAAAAGTTCACCGGAGATGACTTTCCCAATACAAAAGTTCACCGGAGATGACTTTTCCCATACAAAAGTTCACCGGAGATGACTTTCCCAATACAAAAGTTCACCGGGCATGACTTTCCCAATACAAAAGTTCACCGGAGATGACTTTCCCAATACAAAAGTTCACCGGAGATGACTTTTCCCATACAAAAGTTCACCGGAGATGACTTTCCCAATACAAAAGTTCACCGGGCATGACTTTCCCAATACAAAAGTTCACCGGAGATGACTTTTCCCATACAAAAGTTCACCGGAGATGACTTTCCCAATACAAAAGTTCACCGGAGATGACTTTCCCAATACAAAAGTTCACCGGAGATGACTTTCCCAATACAAAAGTTCACCGGAGATGACTTTTCCCATATAAAAGTTCACCGGAGATGACTTTTCCCATTCAAAAGTTCACCGGAGATGACTTTCCCAATACAAAAGTTCACCGGAGATGACTTTTCCCATACAAAAGTTCACCGGAGATGACTTTCCCAATACAAAAGTTCACCGGAGATGACTTTTCCCATACAAAAGTTCACCGGAGATGACTTTTCCCATACAAAAGTTCACCGGAGATGACTTTCCCAATACAAAAGTTCACCGGAGATGACTTTTCCCATATAAAAGTTCACCGGAGATGACTTTTCCCATTCAAAAGTTCACCGGAGATGACTTTCCCAATACAAAAGTTCACCGGAGATGACTTTTCCCATACAAAAGTTCACCGGAGATGACTTTCCCAATACAAAAGTTCACCGGAGATGACTTTTCCCATACAAAAGTTCACCGGAGATGACTTTTCCCATACAAAAGTTCACCGGAGATGACTTTCCCAATACAAAAGTTCACCGGAGATGACTTTCCCAATACAAAAGTTCACCGGAGATGACTTTTCCCATATAAAAGTTCACCGGAGATGACTTTTCCCATACAAAAGTTCACCGGGCATGACTTTCCCAATTCAAAAGTTCACCGGGCACGACTTTCCCAATACAAAAGTTCACCGGGCATGACTTTCCCAATACAAAAGTTCACCGGAGATGACTTTCCCAATACAAAAGTTCACCGGAGATGACTTTCCCAATACAAAAGTTCACCGGAGATGACTTTTCCCATACAAAAGTTCACCGGAGATGACTTTCCCAATACAAAAGTTCACCGGAGATGACTTTCCCAATATAAAAGTTCACCGGGCATGACTTTCCCAATACAAAAGTTCACCGGAGATGACTTTCCCAATACAAAAGTTCACCGGAGATGACTTTTCCCATACAAAAGTTCACCGGAGATGACTTTCCCAATACAAAAGTTCACCGGAGATGACTTTCCCAATACAAAAGTTCACCGGAGATGACTTTCCCAATACAAAAGTTCACCGGAGATGACTTTTCCCATACAAAAGTTCACCGGAGATGACTTTCCCAAAACAAAAGTTCACCGGAGATGACTTTCCCAATACAAAAGTTCACCGGAGATGACTTTCCCAATACAAAAGTTCACCGGGCATGACTTTCCCAATACAAAAGTTCACCGGAGATGACTTTCCCAATACAAAAGTTCACCGGAGATGACTTTTCCCATACAAAAGTTCACCGGAGATGACTTTCCCAATACAAAAGTTCACCGGGCATGACTTTCCCAATACAAAAGTTCACCGGAGATGACTTTTCCCATACAAAAGTTCACCGGAGATGACTTTCCCAATACAAAAGTTCACCGGAGATGACTTTTCCCATACAAAAGTTCACCGGAGATGACTTTCCCAATACAAAGTTCACCGGAGATGACTTTTCCCATACAAAAGTTCACCGGAGATGACTTTTCCCATTCAAAAGTTCACCGGAGATGACTTTTCCCATACAAAAGTTCACCGGAGATGACTTTTCCCATACAAAAGTTCACCGGAGATGACTTTCCCAATACAAAAGTTCACCGGAGATGACTTTCCCAATACAAAAGTTCACCGGAGATGACTTTTCCCATATAAAAGTTCACCGGAGATGACTTTTCCCATACAAAAGTTCACCGGGCATGACTTTCCCAATTCAAAAGTTCACCGGGCACGACTTTCCCAATACAAAAGTTCACCGGGCATGACTTTCCCAATACAAAAGTTCACCGGAGATGACTTTCCCAATACAAAAGTTCACCGGAGATGACTTTCCCAATACAAAAGTTCACCGGAGATGACTTTTCCCATACAAAAGTTCACCGGAGATGACTTTCCCAATACAAAAGTTCACCGGAGATGACTTTTCCAATATAAAAGTTCACCGGGCATGACTTTCCCAATACAAAAGTTCACCGGAGATGACTTTCCCAATACAAAAGTTCACCGGAGATGACTTTTCCCATACAAAAGTTCACCGGAGATGACTTTCCCAATACAAAAGTTCACCGGAGATGACTTTCCCAATACAAAAGTTCACCGGAGATGACTTTCCCAATACAAAAGTTCACCGGAGATGACTTTTCCCATACAAAAGTTCACCGGAGATGACTTTCCCAAAACAAAAGTTCACCGGAGATGACTTTCCCAATACAAAAGTTCACCGGAGATGACTTTCCCAATACAAAAGTTCACCGGAGATGACTTTTCCCATACAAAAGTTCACCGGAGATGACTTTTCCCATACAAAAGTTCACCGGAGACGACTTTTCCCATACAAAAGTTCACCGGAGATGACTTTCCCAATACAAAAGTTCACCGGGCATGACTTTCCCAATACAAAAGTTCACCGGAGATGACTTTTCCCATACAAAAGTTCACCGGAGATGACTTTCCCAATACAAAAGTTCACCGGAGATGACTTTTCCCATACAAAAGTTCACCGGAGATGACTTTTCCCATACAAAAGTTCACCGGAGATGACTTTCCCAATACAAAAGTTCACCGGAGATGACTTTCCCAATACAAAAGTTCACCGGAGATGACTTTCCCAATATAAAAGTTCACCGGGCATGACTTTCCCAATACAAAAGTTCACCGGGCATGACTTTCCCAATACAAAAGTTCACCGGAGATGACTTTCCCAATACAAAAGTTCACCGGAGATGACTTTTCCCATACAAAAGTTCACCGGAGATGACTTTCCCAATACAAAATTCACCGGAGATGACTTTCCCAATACAAAAGTTCACCGGAGATGACTTTCCCAATACAAAAGTTCACCGGGCATGATTTTCCCAATACAAAAGTTCACCGGAGATGACTTTTCCCATACAAAAGTTCACCGGGCATGACTTTCCCAATACAAAAGTTCACCGGGCACGACTTTCCCAATACAAAAGTTCGCCGGGCATGACTTTCCCAATACAAAAGTTCACCGGAGATGACTTTCCCAATACAAAAGTTCACCGGAGATGACTTTTCCCATACAAAAGTTCACCGGAGATGACTTTCCCAATACAAAAGTTCACCGGAGATGACTTTTCCCATACAAAAGTTCACCGGAGATGACTTTCCCAATACAAAAGTTCACCGGAGATGACTTTCCCAATACAAAAGTTCACCGGAGATGACTTTCCCAATACAAAAGTTCACCGGGCATGACTTTCCCAATACAGAAGTTCACCGGAGATGACTTTTCCCATACAAAAGTTCACCGGGCATGACTTTCCCAATACAAAAGTTCACCGGGCACGACTTTCCCAATACAAAAGTTCACCGGGCATGACTTTCCCAATACAAAAGTTCGCCGGAGATGACTTTCCCAATACAAAAGTTCACCGGAGATGACTTTTCCCATACAAAAGTTCACCGGAGATGACTTTCCCAATACAAAAGTTCACCGGAGATGACTTTTCCCATACAAAAGTTCACCGGGCATGACTTTCCCAATACAAAAGTTCACCGGGCACGACTTTCCCAATACAAAAGTTCACCGGGCATGACTTTTCCCATACAAAAGTTCACCGGAGATGACTTTTCCCAATACAAAAGTTCACCGGAGATGACTTTTCCCATACAAAAGTTCACCGGAGATGACTTTCCCAATACAAAAGTTCACCGGAGATAACTTTTCCCATACAAAAGTTCACCGGGCATGACTTTCCCAATACAAAAGTTCACCGGGCACGACTTTCCCAATACAAAAGTTCACCGGGCATGACTTTCCCAATACAAAAGTTCACCGGAGATGACTTTCCCAATACAAAAGTTCACCGGAGATGACTTTCCCAATACAAAAGTTCACCGGAGATGACTTTTCCCATACAAAAGTTCACCGGAGATGACTTTCCCAATACAAAAGTTCACCGGAGATGACTTTCCCAATATAAAAGTTCACCGGGCATGACTTTCCCAATACAAAAGTTCACCGGAGATGACTTTCCCAATACAAAAGTTCACCGGAGATGACTTTCCCAATACAAAAGTTCACCGGAGATGACTTTCCCAATACAAAAGTTCACCGGAGATGACTTTCCCAATACAAAAGTTCACCGGAGATGACTTTCCCAATACAAAAGTTCACCGGAGATGACTTTTCCCATACAAAAGTTCACCGGAGATGACTTTTCCCATACAAAAGTTCACCGGAGATGACTTTCCCAATACAAAAGTTCACCGGAGATGACTTTCCCAATACAAAAGTTCACCGGAGATGACTTTTCCCATACAAAAGTTCACCGGAGATGACTTTCCCAATACAAAAGTTCACCGGAGATGACTTTCCCAATACAAAAGTTCACCGGAGATGACTTTTCCCATACAAAAGTTCACCGGAGATGACTTTCCCAATACAAAAGTTCACCGGAGATGACTTTCCCAATACAAAAGTTCACCGGAGATGACTTTCCCAATACAAAAGTTCACCGGGCATGACTTTCCCAATACAAAAGTTCACCGGGCATGATTTTTCCCATACAAAAGTTCACCGGGCATGACTTTCCCAATACAAAAGTTCACCGGGCATGACTTTCCCAATACAAAAGTTCACCGGAGATGACTTTCCCAAGACAAAAGTTCACCGGAGATGACTTTCCCAATACAAAAGTTCACCGGAGATGACTTTTCCCATACAAAAGTTCACCGGAGATGACTTTCCCAATTCAAAAGTTCACCGGGCACGACTTTCCCAATACAAAAGTTCACCGGAGATGACTTTCCCAATACAAAAGTTCACCGGAGATGACTTTCCCAATACAAAAGTTCACCGGAGATGACTTTCCCAATACAAAAGTTCACCGGGCATGACTTTCCCAATACAAAAGTTCACCGGGCATGATTTTTCCCATACAAAAGTTCACCGGGCATGACTTTCCCAATACAAAAGTTCACCGGGCATGACTTTCCCAATACAAAAGTTCACCGGAGATGACTTTCCCAAGACAAAAGTTCACCGGAGATGACTTTCCCAATACAAAAGTTCACCGGAGATGACTTTTCCCATACAAAAGTTCACCGGAGATGACTTTCCCAATTCAAAAGTTCACCGGGCACGACTTTCCCAATACAAAAGTTCACCGGAGATGACTTTCCCAATACAAAAGTTCACCGGAGATGACTTTCCCAATACAAAAGTTCACCGGAGATGACTTTCCCAATACAAAAGTTCACCGGAGATGACTTTTCCCATACAAAAGTTCACCGGAGATGACTTTCCCAATACAAAAGTTCACCGGAGATGACTTTCCCAATATAAAAGTTCACCGGGCATGACTTTCCCAATACAAAAGTTCACCGGAGATGACTTTCCCAATACAAAAGTTCACCGGAGATGACTTTTCCCATACAAAAGTTCACCGGAGATGACTTTCCCAATACAAAAGTTCACCGGAGATGACTTTCCCAATACAAAAGTTCACCGGAGATGACTTTCCCAATACAAAAGTTCACCGGAGATGACTTTTCCCATACAAAAGTTCACCGGAGATGACTTTCCCAAAACAAAAGTTCACCGGAGATGACTTTCCCAATACAAAAGTTCACCGGAGATGACTTTCCCAATACAAAAGTTCACCGGAGATGACTTTTCCCATACAAAAGTTCACGGGGATGACTTTTCCCATACAAAAGTTCACCGGAGACGACTTTTCCCATACAAAAGTTCACCGGAGATGATTTTCCCAATACAAAAGTTCACCGGGCATGACTTTCCCAATACAAAAGTTCACCGGAGATGACTTTTCCCATACAAAAGTTCACCGGAGATGACTTTCCCAATACAAAAGTTCACCGGAGATGACTTTTCCCATACAAAAGTTCACCGGAGATGACTTTTCCCATACAAAAGTTCACCGGAGATGACTTTCCCAATACAAAAGTTCACCGGAGATGACTTTCCCAATACAAAAGTTCACCGGAGATGACTTTCCCAATATAAAAGTTCACCGGGCATGACTTTCCCAATACAAAAGTTCACCGGGCATGACTTTCCCAATACAAAAGTTCACCGGAGATGACTTTCCCAATACAAAAGTTCACCGGAGATGACTTTTCCCATACAAAAGTTCACCGGAGATGACTTTCCCAATACAAAATTCACCGGAGATGACTTTCCCAATACAAAAGTTCACCGGAGATGACTTTCCCAATACAAAAGTTCACCGGGCATGACTTTCCCAATACAAAAGTTCACCGGAGATGACTTTTCCCATACAAAAGTTCACCGGGCATGACTTTCCCAATACAAAAGTTCACCGGGCACGACTTTCCCAATACAAAAGTTCACCGGAGATGACTTTTCCCATACAAAAGTTCACCGGAGATGACTTTCCCAATACAAAAGTTCACCGGAGATGACTTTTCCCATACAAAAGTTCACCGGAGATGACTTTCCCAATACAAAAGTTCACCGGAGATGACTTTCCCAATACAAAAGTTCACCGGAGATGACTTTCCCAATACAAAAGTTCACCGGGCATGACTTTCCCAATACAGAAGTTCACCGGAGATGACTTTTCCCATACAAAAGTTCACCGGGCATGACTTTCCCAATACAAAAGTTCACCGGGCACGACTTTCCCAATACAAAAGTTCACCGGGCATGACTTTCCCAATACAAAAGTTCACCGGAGATGACTTTCCCAATACAAAAGTTCACCGGAGATGACTTTTCCCATACAAAAGTTCACCGGAGATGACTTTCCCAATACAAAAGTTCACCGGAGATGACTTTTTCCATACAAAAGTTCACCGGGCATGACTTTCCCAATACAAAAGTTCACCGGGCACGACTTTCCCAATACAAAAGTTCACCGGGCATGACTTTTCCCATACAAAAGTTCACCGGAGATGACCTTTCCTAATACAAAAGTTCACCGGAGATGACTTTTCCCATACAAAAGTTCACCGGAGATGACTTTCCCAATACAAAAGTTCACCGGAGATGACTTTTCCCATACAAAAGTTCACCGGGCATGACTTTCCCAATACAAAAGTTCACCGGGCACGACTTTCCCAATACAAAAGTTCACCGGGCATGACTTTCCCAATACAAAAGTTCACCGGAGATGACTTTCCCAATACAAAAGTTCACCGGAGATGACTTTCCCAATACAAAAGTTCACCGGAGATGACTTTTCCCATACAAAAGTTCACCGGAGATGACTTTCCCAATACAAAAGTTCACCGGAGATGACTTTCCCAATATAAAAGTTCACCGGGCATGACTTTCCCAATACAAAAGTTCACCGGAGATGACTTTCCCAATACAAAAGTTCACCGGAGATGACTTTCCCAATACAAAAGTTCACCGGAGATGACTTTCCCAATACAAAAGTTCACCGGAGATGACTTTCCCAATACAAAAGTTCACCGGAGATGACTTTCCCAATACAAAAGTTCACCGGAGATGACTTTTCCCATACAAAAGTTCACCGGAGATGACTTTTCCCATACAAAAGTTCACCGGAGATGACTTTCCCAATACAAAAGTTCACCGGAGATGACTTTCCCAATACAAAATTCACCGGAGATGACTTTTCCCATACAAAAGTTCACCGGAGATGACTTTCCCAATACAAAAGTTCACCGGAGATGACTTTCCCAATACAAAAGTTCACCGGAGATGACTTTTCCCATACAAAAGTTCACCGGAGATGACTTTCCCAATACAAAAGTTCACCGGAGATGACTTTCCCAATACAAAAGTTCACCGGAGATGACTTTTCCCATACAAAAGTTCACCGGGCATGACTTTCCCAATACAAAAGTTCACCGGGCATGACTTTTCCCATACAAAAGTTCACCGGGCATGACTTTCCCAATACAAAAGTTCACCGGGCATGACTTTCCCAATACAAAAGTTCACCGGAGATGACTTTCCCAAGACAAAAGTTCACCGGAGATGACTTTCCCAATACAAAAGTTCACCGGAGATGACTTTTCCCATACAAAAGTTCACCGGAGATGACTTTCCCAATACAAAAGTTCACCGGAGATGACTTTCCCAATATAAAAGTTCACCGGGCATGACTTTCCCAATACAAAAGTTCACCGGAGATGACTTTCCCAATACAAAAGTTCACCGGAGATGATTTTCCCAATACAAAAGTTCACCGGAGATGACTTTCCCAATACAAAAGTTCACCGGAGATGACTTTCCCAATACAAAAGTTCACCGGAGATGACTTTTCCCATACAAAAGTTCACCGGAGATGACTTTTCCCATACAAAAGTTCACCGGAGATGACTTTCCCAATACAAAAGTTCACCGGAGATGACTTTCCCAATACAAAAGTTCACCGGAGATGACTTTTCCCATACAAAAGTTCACCGGAGATGACTTTCCCAATACAAAAGTTCACCGGAGATGACTTTCCCAATACAAAAGTTCACCGGAGATGACCTTTCCCATACAAAAGTTCACCGGAGATGACTTTCCCAATACAAAAGTTCACCGGAGATGACTTTCCCAATACAATAGTTCACCGGAGATGACTTTCCCAATACAAAAGTTCACCGGAGATGACTTTTCCCATACAAAAGTTCACCGGAGATGACTTTCCCAATACAAAAGTTCACCGGAGATGACTTTCCCAATACAAAAGTTCACCGGAGATGACTTTCCCAATACAAAAGTTCACCGGAGATGACTTTTCCCATACAAAAGTTCACCGGAGATGACTTTCCCAATATAAAAGTTCACCGGAGATGACTTTCCCAATACAAAAGTTCACCGGAGATGAATTTCCAATACAAAAGTTCACCGGAGATGACTTTCCCAATATAAAAGTTCACCGGAGATGACTTTCCCAATACAAAAGTTCACCGGGCATGACTTTCCCAATACAAAAGTTCACCGGAGATGACTTTCCCAATATAAAAGTTCACCGGAGATGACTTTCCCAATACAAAAGTTCACCGGAGATGACTTTCCCAATACAAAAGTTCACCGGAGATGACTTTTCCCATACAAAAGTTCACCGGAGATGACTTTCCCAATACAAAAGTTCACCGGAGATGACTTTCCCAATACAAAAGTTCACCGGAGATGACTTTTCCCATACAAAAGTTCACCGGAGATGACTTTCCCAATACAAAAGTTCACCGGAGATGACTTTCCCAATACAAAAGTTCACCGGAGATGACTTTTCCCATACAAAAGTTCACCGGAGATGACTTTTCCCATACAAAAGTTCACCGGAGATGACTTTCCCAATACAAAAGTTCACCGGAGATGACTTTCCCAATACAAAAGTTCACCGGAGATGACTTTTCCCATACAAAAGTTCACCGGAGATGACTTTCCCAATACAAAAGTTCACCGGAGATGACTTTTCCCATACAAAAGTTCACCGGAGATGACTTTCCCAATACAAAATTCACCGGAGATGACTTTCCCAATACAAAAGTTCACCGGAGATGACTTTCCCAATACAAAAGTTCACCGGGCATGATTTTCCCAATACAAAAGTTCACCGGAGATGACTTTTCCCATACAAAAGTTCACCGGGCATGACTTTCCCAATACAAAAGTTCACCGGGCACGACTTTCCCAATACAAAAGTTCACCGGGCATGACTTTCCCAATACAAAAGTTCACCGGAGATGACTTTCCCAATACAAAAGTTCACCGGAGATGACTTTTCCCATACAAAAGTTCACCGGAGATGACTTTCCCAATACAAAAGTTCACCGGAGATGACTTTTCCCATACAAAAGTTCACCGGAGATGACTTTCCCAATACAAAAGTTCACCGGAGATGACTTTCCCAATACAAAAGTTCACCGGAGATGACTTTCCCAATACAAAAGTTCACCGGGCATGACTTTCCCAATACAGAAGTTCACCGGAGATGACTTTTCCCATACAAAAGTTCACCGGGCATGACTTTCCCAATACAAAAGTTCACCGGGCACGACTTTCCCAATACAAAAGTTCACCGGGCATGACTTTCCCAATACAAAAGTTCACCGGAGATGACTTTCCCAATACAAAAGTTCACCGGAGATGACTTTTCCCATACAAAAGTTCACCGGAGATGACTTTCCCAATACAAAAGTTCACCGGAGATGACTTTTCCCATACAAAAGTTCACCGGGCATGACTTTCCCAATACAAAAGTTCACCGGGCACGACTTTCCCAATACAAAAGTTCACCGGGCATGACTTTTCCCATACAAAAGTTCACCGGAGATGACTTTTCCCAATACAAAAGTTCACCGGAGATGACTTTTCCCATACAAAAGTTCACCGGAGATGACTTTCCCAATACAAAAGTTCACCGGAGATGACTTTTCCCATACAAAAGTTCACCGGGCATGACTTTCCCAATACAAAAGTTCACCGGGCACGACTTTCCCAATACAAAAGTTCACCGGGCATGACTTTCCCAATACAAAAGTTCACCGGAGATGACTTTCCCAATACAAAAGTTCACCGGAGATGACTTTCCCAATACAAAAGTTCACCGGAGATGACTTTTCCCATACAAAAGTTCACCGGAGATGACTTTCCCAATACAAAAGTTCACCGGAGATGACTTTCCTAATATAAAAGTTCACCGGGCATGACTTTCCCAATACAAAAGTTCACCGGAGATGACTTTCCCAATACAAAAGTTCACCGGAGATGACTTTCCCAATACAAAAGTTCACCGGAGATGACTTTCCCAATACAAAAGTTCACCGGAGATGACTTTCCCAATACAAAAGTTCACCGGAGATGACTTTCCCAATACAAAAGTTCACCGGAGATGACTTTTCCCATACAAAAGTTCACCGGAGATGACTTTTCCCATACAAAAGTTCACCGGAGATGACTTTCCCAATACAAAAGTTCACCGGAGATGACTTTCCCAATACAAAAGTTCACCGGAGATGACTTTTCCCATACAAAAGTTCACCGGAGATGACTTTCCCAATACAAAAGTTCACCGGAGATGACTTTCCCAATACAAAAGTTCACCGGAGATGACTTTTCCCATACAAAAGTTCACCGGAGATGACTTTCCCAATACAAAAGTTCACCGGAGATGACTTTCCCAATACAAAAGTTCACCGGAGATGACTTTCCCAATACAAAAGTTCACCGGGCATGACTTTCCCAATACAAAAGTTCACCGGGCATGATTTTTCCCATACAAAAGTTCACCGGGCATGACTTTCCCAATACAAAAGTTCACCGGGCATGACTTTCCCAATACAAAAGTTCACCGGAGATGACTTTCCCAAGACAAAAGTTCACCGGAGATGACTTTCCCAATACAAAAGTTCACCGGAGATGACTTTTCCCATACAAAAGTTCACCGGAGATGACTTTCCCAATTCAAAAGTTCACCGGGCACGACTTTCCCAATACAAAAGTTCACCGGAGATGACTTTCCCAATACAAAAGTTCACCGGAGATGACTTTCCCAATACAAAAGTTCACCGGAGATGACTTTCCCAATACAAAAGTTCACCGGAGATGACTTTTCCCATACAAAAGTTCACCGGAGATGACTTTCCCAATACAAAAGTTCACCGGAGATGACTTTCCCAATATAAAAGTTCACCGGTCATGACTTTCCCAATACAAAAGTTCACCGGAGATGACTTTCCCAATACAAAAGTTCACCGGAGATGACTTTTCCCATACAAAAGTTCACCGGAGATGACTTTCCCAATACAAAAGTTCACCGGAGATGACTTTCCCAATACAAAAGTTCACCGGAGATGACTTTCCCAATACAAAAGTTCACCGGAGATGACTTTTCCCATACAAAAGTTCACCGGAGATGACTTTCCCAAAACAAAAGTTCACCGGAGATGACTTTCCCAATACAAAAGTTCACCGGAGATGACTTTCCCAATACAAAAGTTCACCGGAGATGACTTTTCCCATACAAAAGTTCAGCGGAGATGACTTTTCCCATACAAAAGTTCACCGGAGACGACTTTTCCCATACAAAAGTTCACCGGAGATGACTTTCCCAATACAAAAGTTCACCGGGCATGACTTTCCCAATACAAAAGTTCACCGGAGATGACTTTTCCCATACAAAAGTTCACCGGAGATAACTTTCCCAATACAAAAGTTCACCGGAGATGACTTTTCCCATACAAAAGTTCACCGGAGATGACTTTTCCCATACAAAAGTTCACCGGAGATGACTTTCCCAATACAAAAGTTCACCGGAGATGACTTTCCCAATACAAAAGTTCACCGGAGATGACTTTCCCAATATAAAAGTTCACCGGAGATGACTTTCCCAATATAAAAGTTCACCGGGCATGACTTTCCCAATACAAAAGTTCACCGGGCATGACTTTCCCAATACAAAAGTTCACCGGAGATGACTTTCCCAATACAAAAGTTCACCGGAGATGACTTTTCCCATACAAAAGTTCACCGGAGATGACTTTCCCAATACAAAATTCACCGGAGATGACTTTCCCAATACAAAAGTTCACCGGAGATGACTTTCCCAATACAAAAGTTCACCGGGCATGACTTTCCCAATACAAAAGTTCACCGGAGATGACTTTTCCCATACAAAAGTTCACCGGGCATGACTTTCCCAATACAAAAGTTCACCGGGCATGACTTTCCCAATACAAAAGTTCACCGGAGATGACTTTCCCAATACAAAAGTTCACCGGAGATGACTTTTCCCATACAAAAGTTCACCGGAGATGACTTTCCCAATACAAAAGTTCACCGGAGATGACTTTTCCCATACAAAAGTTCACCGGAGATGACTTTCCCAATACAAAAGTTCACCGGAGATGACTTTCCCAATACAAAAGTTCACCGGAGATGACTTTCCCAATACAAAAGTTCACCGGGCATGACTTTCCCAATACAGAAGTTCACCGGAGATGACTTTTCCCATACAAAAGTTCACCGGGCATGACTTTCCCAATACAAAAGTTCACCGGGCACGACTTTCCCAATACAAAAGTTCACCGGGCATGACTTTCCCAATACAAAAGTTCACCGGAGATGACTTTCCCAATACAAAAGTTCACCGGAGATGACTTTTCCCATACAAAAGTTCACCGGAGATGACTTTCCCAATACAAAAGTTCACCGGAGATGACTTTTCCCATACAAAAGTTCACCGGGCATGACTTTCCCAATACAAAAGTTCACCGGGCACGACTTTCCCAATACAAAAGTTCACCGGGCATGACTTTTCCCATACAAAAGTTCACCGGAGATGACTTTTCCCAATACAAAAGTTCACCGGAGATGACTTTTCCCATACAAAAGTTCACCGGAGATGACTTTCCCAATACAAAAGTTCACCGGAGATGACTTTTCCCATACAAAAGTTCACCGGGCATGACTTTCCCAATACAAAAGTTCACCGGGCACGACTTTCCCAATACAAAAGTTCACCGGGCATGACTTTCCCAATACAAAAGTTCACCGGAGATGACTTTCCCAATACAAAAGTTCACCGGAGATGACTTTCCCAATACAAAAGTTCACCGGAGATGACTTTTCCCATACAAAAGTTCACCGGAGATGACTTTCCCAATACAAAAGTTCACCGGAGATGACTTTCCCAATATAAAAGTTCACCGGGCATGACTTTCCCAATACAAAAGTTCACCGGAGATGACTTTCCCAATACAAAAGTTCACCGGAGATGACTTTCCCAATACAAAAGTTCACCGGAGATGACTTTCCCAATACAAAAGTTCACCGGAGATGACTTTCCCAATACAAAAGTTCACCGGAGATGACTTTCCCAATACAAAAGTTCACCGGAGATGACTTTTCCCATACAAAAGTTCACCGGAGATGACTTTTCCCATACAAAAGTTCACCGGAGATGACTTTCCCAATACAAAAGTTCACCGGAGATGACTTTCCCAATACAAAAGTTCACCGGAGATGACTTTTCCCATACAAAAGTTCACCGGAGATGACTTTCCCAATACAAAAGTTCACCGGAGATGACTTTCCCAATACAAAAGTTCACCGGAGATGACTTTTCCCATACAAAAGTTCACCGGAGATGACTTTCCCAATACAAAAGTTCACCGGAGATGACTTTCCCAATACAAAAGTTCACCGGAGATGACTTTTCCCATACAAAAGTTCACCGGGCATGACTTTCCCAATACAAAAGTTCACCGGGCATGACTTTTCCCATACAAAAGTTCACCGGGCATGACTTTCCCAATACAAAAGTTCACCGGGCATGACTTTCCCAATACAAAAGTTCACCGGAGATGACTTTCCCAAGACAAAAGTTCACCGGAGATGACTTTCCCAATACAAAAGTTCACCGGAGATGACTTTTCCCATACAAAAGTTCACCGGAGATGACTTTCCCAATACAAAAGTTCACCGGAGATGACTTTCCCAATATAAAAGTTCACCGGGCATGACTTTCCCAATACAAAAGTTCACCGGAGATGACTTTCCCAATTCAAAAGTTCACCGGAGATGATTTTCCCAATACAAAAGTTCACCGGAGATGACTTTCCCAATACAAAAGTTCAACGGAGATGACTTTCCCAATACAAAAGTTCACCGGAGATGACTTTTCCCATACAAAAGTTCAGCGGAGATGACTTTTCCCATACAAAAGTTCACCGGAGATGACTTTCCCAATACAAAAGTTCACCGGAGATGACTTTCCCAATACAAAAGTTCACCGGAGATGACTTTTCCCATACAAAAGTTCACCGGAGATGACTTTCCCAATACAAAAGTTCACCGGAGATGACTTTCCCAATACAAAAGTTCACCGGAGATGACTTTTCCCATACAAAAGTTCACCGGAGATGACTTTCCCAATACAAAAGTTCACCGGAGATGACTTTCCCAATACAATAGTTCACCGGAGATGACTTTCCCAATACAAAAGTTCACCGGAGATGACTTTTCCCATACAAAAGTTCACCGGAGATGACTTTCCCAATACAAAAGTTCACCGGAGATGACTTTCCCAATACAAAAGTTTGTAGGTGCATACTTTACAATGTTTGTACTTGTAAACTTACATCACCTTTTCTTTGAATTTTAAATTGACAGAAAAATACTTTTTTCATTTTGAAATTATAATTTTCAGTTCTTGTTTTTCATTCGAACCAAATATACGTTTTGTTACTTTTTTATAAATGTGCCTTTGTTTCAATTAAAAAACACATAAACCTCGCACATTAATTGGTGACCTCGCGTTTTAAATCGTTGAATACAAAAACCAAATACAAAACTAGTGTAACAATGCCCTCGGAAAATTCGGATCAATTAGCAGATGGTCGGAATGAAAATTCTCAAGCCCGTAATGTTGCTGCTTCTAGTGTACACAAGCTGCCTCCATTCTGGAAAGAAAATCCAAAACTATGGTTTATGCAGGTTGAAGCTATTTTTGCAATTTCTGGTATCACTCGCGATGAGACCAAATTCCAATATGTTGTAGCAAATATCGATTCAAATTTTCTTCCTCACATTTGTGATATTTTGGAATCCCCTCCTGCTGATGGTAGATTTGTTGCCGTTAAAAATCGCCTTATGGAAACATTTTCCGAATCTCAGGAATCAAAACTCCGCAGACTGCTGAAAAATCAAGAATTAGGAGACCAAAAGCCATCGCATTTGTTGCAAATTATGAAAAATCTTGCTTCTGGTCAATTAAATGACGCTGTTCTCAAGACACTCTTTTTGGAACAACTTCCAGAAGATGTTCGGTCTATTTTAACAATAAGTCAAGTAAGCGATTTGTCTTCGTTAGCTCTGCAAGCAGATAAGATCATGAGCCTACGTTCGCCACAACTTTATGAAGTAACTGCTGCAGCTGGCAATATTGATCTGACCAAAATATCCCGTCAAATTGAAGCTTTAGAAAAGAAATTCAACAACTTTTCTAGAAACCGCTCTCAGACTCGTTTAGACACAGGTAGTAACAGCAAGTCGCGTAACAGAAGTAAGTCACGACGCAGAGACTGGTGTTGGTACCATAATCGGTTTGCTGAAAAGGCAACAAAATGCGTGTCTCCATGCTCTTTCTCAAAAAACTAGAGGACCACTCGGAAGTTGCGACAATTCCAGATTACAGTGGTATCTCGTGTCGCCTTTTTGTTAAAGATAAGCTTTCCAACAGAGATTTTTTAATTGACACCGGAGCCGAAACACATAAACCTCGCACAAGTTCACCGGAGATGACTTTCCCAATACAAAAGTTCACCGGAGATGACTTTTCCCATACAAAAGTTCACCGGAGATGAGTTTCCCAATATAAAAGTTCACCGGAGATGACTTTCCCAATACAAAAGTTCACCGGAGATGAATTTCCAATACAAAAGTTCACCGGAGATGACTTTCCCAATATAAAAGTTCACCGGAGATGAATTTCCCAATACAAAAGTTCACCGGGCATGACTTTCCCAATACAAAAGTTCACCGGAGATGACTTTCCCAATATAAAAGTTCACCGGAGATGACTTTCCCAATACAAAAGTTCACCGGAGATGACTTTCCCAATACAAAAGTTCACCGGAGATGACTTTTCCCATACAAAAGTTCACCGGAGATGACTTTCCCAATACAAAAGTTCACCGGAGATGACTTTCCCAATATAAAAGTTCACCGGGCATGACTTTCCCAATACAAAAGTTCACCGGAGATGACTTTCCCAATACAAAAGTTCACCGGAGATGACTTTCCCAATACAAAAGTTCACCGGAGATGACTTTCCCAATACAAAAGTTCACCGGAGATGACTTTCCCAATACAAAAGTTCACCGGAGATGACTTTCCCAATACAAAAGTTCACCGGAGATGACTTTTCCCATACAAAAGTTCACCGGAGATGACTTTTCCCATACAAAAGTTCACCGGAGATGACTTTCCCAATACAAAAGTTCACCGGAGATGACTTTTCCCATACAAAAGTTCACCGGAGATGACTTTCCCAATACAAAAGTTCACCGGAGATGACTTTCCCAATACAAAAGTTCACCGGAGATGACTTTTCCCATACAAAAGTTCACCGGGCATGACTTTCCCAATACAAAAGTTCACCGGGCATGACTTTTCCCATACAAAAGTTCACCGGGCATGACTTTCCCAATACAAAAGTTCACCGGGCATGACTTTCCCAATACAAAAGTTCACCGGAGATGACTTTCCCAAGACAAAAGTTCACCGGAGATGACTTTCCCAATACAAAAGTTCACCGGAGATGACTTTTCCCATACAAAAGTTCACCGGAGATGACTTTCCCAATACAAAAGTTCACCGGAGATGACTTTCCCAATATAAAAGTTCACCGGGCATGACTTTCCCAATACAAAAGTTCACCGGAGATGACTTTCCCAATACAAAAGTTCACCGGAGATGATTTTCCCAATACAAAAGTTCACCGGAGATGACTTTCCCAATACAAAAGTTCACCGGAGATGACTTTCCCAATACAAAAGTTCACCGGAGATGACTTTTCCCATACAAAAGTTCACCGGAGATGATTTTTCCCATACAAAAGTTCACCGGAGATGAATTTCCCAATACAAAAGTTCACCGGAGATGACTTTCCCAATACAAAAGTTCACCGGAGATGACTTTTCCCATACAAAAGTTCACCGGAGATGACTTTCCCAATACAAAAGTTCACCGGAGATGACTTTCCCAATACAAAAGTTCACCGGAGATGACTTTTCCCATACAAAAGTTCACCGGAGATGACTTTCCCAATACAAAAGTTCACCGGAGATGACTTTCCCAATACAATAGTTCACCGGAGATGACTTTCCCAATACAAAAGTTCACCGGAGATGACTTTTCCCATACAAAAGTTCACCGGAGATGACTTTCCCAATACAAAAGTTCACCGGAGATGACTTTCCCAATACAAAAGTTCACCGGAGATGACTTTCCCAATACAAAAGTTCACCGGAGATGACTTTTCCCATACAAAAGTTCACCGGAGATGACTTTCCCAATATAAAAGTTCACCGGAGATGACTTTCCCAATACAAAATTTCACCGGAGATGAATTTCCAATACAAAAGTTCACCGGAGATGACTTTCCCAATATAAAAGTTCACCGGAGATGACTTTCCCAATACAAAAGTTCACCGGGCATGACTTTCCCAATATAAAAGTTCACCGGAGATGACTTTCCCAATTACAAAAGTTCACCGGAGATGACTTTTCCCATACAAAAGTTCACCGGAGATGACTTTTCCCATACAAAAGTTCACCGGAGATGACTTTTCCCATACAAAAGTTCACCGGAGATGACTTTCCCAATACAAAAGTTCACCGGAGATGACTTTCCCAATACAAAAGTTCACCGGAGATGACTTTCCCAATACAAAAGTTCACCGGAGATGACTTTTCCCATACAAAAGTTCACCGGATATGACTTTCCCAATACAAAAGTTCACCGGAGATGACTTTCCCAATACAAAAGTTCACCGGAGATGACTTTTCCCATACAAAAGTTCACCGGGCATGACTTTCCCAATACAAAAGTTCACCGGAGATGACTTTCCCAATACAAAAGTTCACCGGAGATGACTTTCCCAATATAAAAGTTCACCGGGCATGACTTTCCCAATACAAAAGTTCACCGGGCATGACTTTCCCAATACAAAAGTTCACCGGAGATGACTTTCCCAATACAAAAGTTCACCGGAGATGACTTTTCCCATACAAAAGTTCACCGGAGATGACTTTTCCCATACAAAAGTTCACCGGAGATGACTTTCCCAATACAAAAGTTCACCGGGCATGACTTTCCCAATACAAAAGTTCACCGGAGATGACTTTTCCCATACAAAAGTTCACCGGAGATGACTTTCCCAATACAAAAGTTCACCGGAGATGACTTTTCCCATACAAAAGTTCACCGGAGATGACTTTTCCCATACAAAAGTTCACCGGAGATGACTTTCTCAATACAAAAGTTCACCGGAGATGACTTTCCCAATACAAAAGTTCACCGGAGATGACTTTCCCAATATAAAAGTTCACCGGGCATGACTTTCCCAATACAAAAGTTCACCGTGCATGACTTTCCCAATACAAAAGTTCACCGGAGATGACTTTTCCCATACAAAAGTTCACCGGAGATGACTTTCCCAATACAAAAGTTCACCGGAGATGACTTTTCCCATACAAAAGTTCACCGGAGATGACTTTTCCCATACAAAAGTTCACCGGGCATGACTTTCCCAATACAAAAGTTCACCGGAGATGACTTTCCCAATACAAAAGTTCACCGTGCATGACTTTCCCAATACAAAAGTTCACCGGAGATGACTTTTCCCATACAAAAGTTCACCGGAGATGACTTTCCCAATACAAAAGTTCACCGGAGATGACTTTTCCCATACAAAAGTTCACCGGAGATGACTTTTCCCATACAAAAGTTCACCGGGCATGACTTTCCCAATACAAAAGTTCACCGGGCACGACTTTCCCAATACAAAAGTTCACCGGGCACGACTTTCCCAATACAAAAGTTCACCGGGCATGACTTTCCCAATAAAAAAGTTCGCCGGAGATGACTTTCCCAATACAAAAGTTCACCGGAGATGACTTTCCCAATACAAAAGTTCACCGGAGATGACTTTTCCCATACAAAAGTTCACCGGAGATGACTTTCCCAATACAAAAGTTCACCGGAGATGACTTTCCCAATATAAAAGTTCACCGGGCATGACTTTCCCAGTACAAAAGTTCACCGGAGATGACTTTCCCAATACAAAAGTTCACCGGGCATGACTTTCCCAATACAAAAGTTCACCGGAGATGACTTTCCCAATACAAAAGTTCACCGGAGATGACTTTTCCCATACAAAAGTTCACCGGAGATGACTTTCCCAATACAAAAGTTCACCGGAGATGACTTTTCCAATACAAAAGTTCACCGGAGATGACTTTTCCCATACAAAAGTTCACCGGAGATGACTTTCCCAATACAAAAGTTCACCGGAGATGACTTTCCCAATACAAAACTTCACCGGAGATGACTTTTCCCATACAAAAGTTCACCGGAGATGACTTTCCCAATACAAAAGTTCACCGGAGATGACTTTCCCAATACAAAAGTTCACCGGAGATGACTTTTCCCATACAAAAGTTCACCGGAGATGACTTTTCCCATACAAAAGTTCACCGGAGATGACTTTCCCAATACAAAAGTTCACCGGAGATGACTTTCCCAATACAAAAGTTCACCGGAGATGATTTCCCAATACAAAAGTTCACCGGAGATGACTTTTCCCATACAAAAGTTTACCGCAGATGACTTTTCCCATACAAAAGTTCACCGGAGATGACTTTTCCCATACAAAAGTTCACCGGAGATGACTTTTCCCATACAAAAGTTCACCGGAGATGACTTTTCCCATACAAAAGTTCACCGGAGATGACTTTTCCCATACAAAAGTTCACCGGAGATGACTTTCCCAATACAAAAGTTCAACGGAGATGACTTTCCCAATACAAAAGTTCACCGGAGATGACTTTTCCCATACAAAAGTTCACCGGAGATGACTTTCCCAATACAAAAGTTCACCGGAGATGACTTTCCCAATACAAAAGTTCACCGGAGATGACTTTCCCAATACAAAAGTTCACCGGAGATGACTTTCCCAATACAAAAGTTCACCGGAGATGACTTTCCCATACAAAAGTTCACCGGAGATGACTTTCCCAATACAAAAGTTCATCGGAGATGACTTTTCCCATACAAAAGTTCACCGGAGATGACTTTCCCAATACAAAAGTTCACCGGAGATGACTTTTCCCATACAAAAGTTCACCGGAGATGACTTTCCCAATACAAAAGTTCACCGGAGATGACTTTCCCAATACAAAAGTTCACCGGAGATGACTTTTCCCATACAAAAGTTCACCGGAGATGACTTTTCCCATACAAAAGTTCACCGGAGATGACTTTCCCATACAAAAGTTCACCGGAGATGACTTTCCCAATACAAAAGTTCACCGGAGATGACTTTCCCAATACAAAAGTTCACCGGAGATGACTTTCCCAATACAAAAGTTCACCGGGCATGACTTTCCCAATACAAAAGTTCACCGGAGATGACTTTTCCCATACAAAAGTTCACCGGAGATGACTTTCCCAATACAAAAGTTCACCGGAGATGACTTTCCCAATACAACAGTTCACCGGAGATGACTTTTCCCATACAAAAGTTCACCGGAGATGACTTTCCCAATACAAAAGTTCACCGGAGATGACTTTTCCCATACAAAAGTTCACCGGAGATGACTTTTCCAATACAAAAGTTCACCGGAGATGACTTTTCCCATACAAAAGTTCACCGGAGATGACTTTCCCATACAAAAGTTCACCGGAGATGACTTTCCCAATACAAAAGTTCACCGGGCATGACTTTCCCAATACAAAAGTTCACCGGAGATGACTTTTCCCATACAAAAGTTCACCGGAGATGACTTTCCCCATACAAAAGTTCACCGGAGATGACTTTCCCAATACAAAAGTTCACCGGGCATGACTTTCCCAATACAAAAGTTCACCGGAGATGACTTTTCCCATACAAAAGTTCACCGGAGATGACTTTCCCAATACAAAAGTTCACCGGAGATGACTTTCCCAATACAAAAGTTCACCGGAGATGACTTTTCCCATACAAAAGTTCACCGGAGATGACTTTTCCCATACAAAAGTTCACCGGAGATGACTTTCCCAATACAAAAGTTCACCGGAGATGACTTTTCCCATACAAAAGTTCACCGGAGATGACTTTCCCAATACAAAAGTTCACCGGAGATGACTTTTCCCATACAAAAGTTCACCGGAAATGACTTTCCCATACAAAAGTTCACCGGAGATGACTTTCCCAATACAAAAGTTCACCGGGCATGACTTTCCCAATACAAAAGTTCACCGGAGATGACTTTCCCAATATAAAAGTTCACCGGAGATGACTTTCCCAATACAAAAGTTCACCGGGCATGACTTTCCCAATATAAAAGTTCACCGGAGATGACTTTCCCAATAAAAAAGTTCACCGGAGATGACTTTCCCAATATAAAAGTTCACCGGAGATGACTTTCCCAATACAAAAGTTCACCGGAGATGACTTTTCCCATACAAAAGTTCACCGGAGATGACTTTCCCAATACAAAAGTTCACCGGGCATGACTTTTCCCATACAAAAGTTCACCGGAGATGACTTTTCCCATACAAAAGTTCACCGGAGATGACTTTTCCCATACAAAAGTTCACCGGAGATGACTTTCCCAATACAAAAGTTCACCGGAGATAACTTTCCCAATACAAAAGTTCACCGGAGATGACTTTTCCCATACAAAAGTTCACCGGAGATGACTTTTCCCATACAAAAGTTCACCGGAGATGACTTTCCCAATACAAAAGTTCACCGGAGATGACTTTCCCATACAAAAGTTCACCGGAGATGACTTTCCCAATACAAAAGTTCACCGGAGATGACTTTTCCCATACAAAAGTTCACCGGAGATGACTTTCCCATACAAAAGTTCACCGGAGATGACTTTTCCCATACAAAAGTTCACCGGAGATGACTTTCCCAATACAAAAGTTCACCGGAGATGACTTTCCCAATACAAAAGTTCACCGGGCATGACTTTCCCAATACAAAAGTTCACCGGAGATGACTTTTCCCATACAAAAGTTCACCGGAGATGACTTTCCCAATACAAAAGTTCACCGGAGATGACTTTCCCAATACAAAAGTTCACCGGAGATGACTTTTCCCATACAAAAGTTCACCGGAGATGACTTTCCCAATACAAAAGTTCACCGGAGATGACTTTTCCCATACAAAAGTTCACCGGAGATGACTTTCCCAATACAAAAGTTCACCGGAGATGACTTTTCCCATACAAAAGTTCACCGGAGATGACTTTCCCATACAAAAGTTCACCGGAGATGACTTTCCCAATACAAAAGTTCACCGGAGATGACTTTTCCCATACAAAAGTTCACCGGAGATGACTTTCCCAATACAAAAGTTCACCGGAGATGACTTTCCCAATACAAAAGTTCACCGGAGATGACTTTTCCCATACAAAAGTTCACCGGAGATGACTTTCCCAATACAAAAGTTCACCGGAGATGACTTTCCCATACAAAAGTTCACCGGAGATGACTTTCCCAATACAAAAGTTCACCGGAGATGACTTTTCCCATACAAAATTTCACCGGAGATGACTTTCCCATACAAAAGTTCACCGGAGATGACTTTTCCCATACAAAAGTTCACCGGAGATGACTTTCCCAATACAAAAGTTCACCGGAGATGACTTTCCCAATACAAAAGTTCACCGGGCATGACTTTCCCAATACAAAAGTTCACCGGAGATGACTTTTCCCATACAAAAGTTCACCGGAGATGACTTTCCCAATACAAAAGTTCACCGGAGATGACTTTCCCAATACAAAAGTTCACCGGAGATGACTTTTCCCATACAAAAGTTCACCGGAGATGACTTTCCCAATACAAAAGTTCACCGGAGATGACTTTTCCCATACAAAAGTTCACCGGAGATGACTTTCCCAATACAAAAGTTCACCGGAGATGACTTTTCCCATACAAAAGTTCACCGGAGATGACTTTCCCATACAAAAGTTCACCGGAGATGACTTTCCCAATACAAAAGTTCACCGGGCATGACTTTCCCAATACAAAAGTTCACCGGAGATGACTTTCCCAATATAAAAGTTCACCGGAGATGACTTTCCCAATACAAAAGTTCACCGGGCATGACTTTCACAATATAAAAGTTCACCGGAGATGACTTTCCCAATACAAAAGTTCACCGGAGATGACTTTCCCAATATAAAAGTTCACCGGAGATGACTTTCCCAATACAAAAGTTCACCGGAGATGACTTTTCCCATACAAAAGTTCACCGGAGATGACTTTCCCAATACAAAAGTTCACCGGGCATGACTTTTCCCATACAAAAGTTCACCGGAGATGACTTTCCCAATACAAAAGTTCACCGGAGATGACTTTTCCCATACAAAAGTTCACCGGAGATGACTTTTCCCATACAAAAGTTCACCGGAGATGACTTTCCCAATACAAAAGTTCACCGGAGATGACTTTCCCAATACAAAAGTTCACCGGAGATGACTTTTCCCATACAAAAGTTCACCGGAGATGACTTTTCCCATACAAAAGTTCACCGGAGATGACTTTCCCAATACAAAAGTTCACCGGGCATGACTTTCCCAATACAAAAGTTCACCGGAGATGACTTTTCCCATACAAAAGTTCAACGGAGATGACTTTCCCAATACAAAAGTTCACCGGAGATGACTTTCCCAATACAAAAGTTCACCGGAGATGACTTTTCCCATACAAAAGTTCACCGGAGATGACTTTCCCAATACAAAAGTTCACCGGAGATGACTTTTCCCACACAAAAGTTCACCGGAGATGACTTTCCCAATACAAAAGTTCACCGGAGATGACTTTTCCCATACAAAAGTTCACCGGAGATGACTTTCCCATACAAAAGTTCACCGGAGATGACTTTCCCAATACAAAAGTTCACCGGGCATGACTTTCCCAATACAAAAGTTCACCGGAGATGACTTTCCCAATATAAAAGTTCACCGGAGATGACTTTCCCAATACAAAAGTTCACCGGGCATGACTTTCCCAATATATAAGTTCACCGGAGATGACTTTCCCAATACAAAAGTTCACCGGAGATGACTTTCCCAATATAAAAGTTCACCGGAGATGACTTTCCCAATACAAAAGTTCACCGGAGATGACTTTTCCCATACAAAAGTTCACCGGAGATGACTTTCCCAATACAAAAGTTCACCGGGCATGACTTTTCCCATACAAAAGTTCACCGGAGATGACTTTTCCCATACAAAAGTTCACCGGAGATGACTTTCCCAATACAAAAGTTCACCGGAGATGACTTTCTCAATACAAAAGTTCACCGGAGATGACTTTCCCAATACAAAAGTTAACCGGAGATGACTTTCCCAATACAAAAGTTGACCGGAGATGACTTTTCCCATACAAAAGTTCACCGGAGATGACTTTCCCAATACAAAAGTTCACCGGAGATAACTTTCCCAATACAAAAGTTCACCGGGCATGACTTTCCCAATACAAAAGTTCACCGGAGATGACTTTCCCAATACAAAAGTTCACCGGGCATGACTTTCCCAAAACAAAAGTTCACCGGGCATGACTTTCCCAATATAAAAGTTCACCGGGCATGTCTTTCCCAATACAAAAGTTCACCTGAGATGACTTTCCCAATACAAAAGTTCACCGGAGATGACTTTCCCAATACAAAAGTTCACCGGGCATGACTTTTCCCATACAAAAGTTCACCGGAGATGACTTTCCCAATACAAAAGTTCACCGGAGATGACTTTCCCAATACAAAAGTTCACCGGAGATGACTTTTCCCATACAAAAGTTCACCGGAGATGACTTTCCCAATACAAAAGTTCACCGGAGATGACTTTTCCCATACAAAAGTTCACCGGAGATGACTTTCCCAATACAAAAGTTCACCGGAGATGACTTTCCCAATACAAAAGTTCACCGGAGATGACTTTTCCCATACAAAAGTTCACCGGAGATGACTTTCCCAATACAAAAGTTCACCGGAGATGACTTTTCCCATACAAAAGTTCACCGGAGATGACTTTCCCAATACAAAAGTTCACCGGAGATGACTTTTCCCATACAAAATTTCACCGGAGATGACTTTCCCAATACAAAAGTTCACCGGGCATGACTTTCCCAATACAAAAGTTCACCGGAGATGACTTTTCCCATACAAAAGTTCACCGGAGATGACTTTCCCAATACAAAAGTTCACCGGAGATGACTTTCCCAATACAAAAGTTCACCGGAGATGACTTTTCCCATACAAAAGTTCACCGGAGATGACTTTCCCAATACAAAAGTTCACCGGGCATGACTTTTCCCATACAAAAGTTCACCGGAGATGACTTTCCCAATACAAAAGTTCACCGGAGATGACTTTTCCCATACAAAAGTTCACCGGAGATGACTTTTCCCATACAAAAGTTCACCGGAGATGACTTTCCCAATACAAAAGTTCACCGGAGATGACTTTCCCAATACAAAAGTTCACCGGAGATGACTTTTCCCATACAAAAGTTCACCGGAGATGACTTTTCCCATACAAAAGTTCACCGGAGATGACTTTCCCAATACAAAAGTTCACCGGGCATGACTTTCCCAATACAAAAGTTCACCGGAGATGACTTTTCCCATACAAAAGTTCACCGGAGATGACTTTTCCCATACAAAAGTTCACCGGAGATGACTTTCCCAATACAAAAGTTCACCGGGCATGACTTTCCCAATACAAAAGTTCACCGGAGATGACTTTTCCCATACAAAAGTTCACCGGAGATGACTTTCCCAATACAAAAGTTCACCGGGCATGACTTTCCCAATACAAAAGTTCACCGGAGATGACTTTTCCCATACAAAAGTTCACCGGAGATGACTTTCCCAATACAAAAGTTCACCGGAGATGACTTTTCCCATACAAAAGTTCACCGGAGATGACTTTTCCCATACAAAAGTTCACCGGAGATGACTTTCTCAATACAAAAGTTCACCGGAGATGACTTTCCCAATACAAAAGTTCACCGGAGATGACTTTTCCCATACAAAAGTTCACCGGAGATGACTTTTCCCATACAAAAGTTCACCGGAGATGACTTTCTCAATACAAAAGTTCACCGGAGATGACTTTCCCAATACAAAAGTTCACCGGAGATGACTTTCCCAATATAAAAGTTCACCGGGCATGACTTTCCCAATACAAAAGTTCACCGGAGATGACTTTTCCCATACAAAAGTTCACCGGGCATGACTTTCCCAATACAAAAGTTCACCGGAGATGACTTTCCCAATACAAAAGTTCACCGTGCATGACTTTCCCAATACAAAAGTTCACCGGAGATGACTTTTCCCATACAAAAGTTCACCGGAGATGACTTTCCCAATACAAAAGTTCACCGGAGATGACTTTTCCCATACAAAAGTTCACCGGAGATGACTTTTCCCATACAAAAGTTCACCGGAGATGACTTTCCCAATACAAAAGTTCACCGGAGATGACTTTTCCCATACAAAAGTTCACCGGAGATGACTTTTCCCATACAAAAGTTCACCGGAGATGACTTTCTCAATACAAAAGTTCACCGGAGATGACTTTCCCAATACAAAAGTTCACCGGAGATGACTTTTCCCATACAAAAGTTCACCGGAGATGACTTTTCCCATACAAAAGTTCACCGGAGATGACTTTCTCAATACAAAAGTTCACCGGAGATGACTTTCCCAATACAAAAGTTCACCGGAGATGACTTTCCCAATATAAAAGTTCACCGGGCATGACTTTCCCAATACAAAAGTTCACCGGAGATGACTTTTCCCATACAAAAGTTCACCGGGCATGACTTTCCCAATACAAAAGTTCACCGGAGATGACTTTCCCAATACAAAAGTTCACCGTGCATGACTTTCCCAATACAAAAGTTCACCGGAGATGACTTTTCCCATACAAAAGTTCACCGGAGATGACTTTCCCAATACAAAAGTTCACCGGAGATGACTTTTCCCATACAAAAGTTCACCGGAGATGACTTTTCCCATACAAAAGTTCACCGGGCATGACTTTCCCAATACAAAAGTTCACCGGGCACGACTTTCCCAATACAAAAGTTCACCGGGCACGACTTTCCCAATACAAAAGTTCACCGGGCATGACTTTCCCAATAAAAAAGTTCGCCGGAGATGACTTTCCCAATACAAAAGTTCACCGGAGATGACTTTCCCAATACAAAAGTTCACCGGAGATGACTTTTCCCATACAAAAGTTCACCGGAGATGACTTTCCCAATACAAAAGTTCACCGGGCATGACTTTTCCCATACAAAAGTTCACCGGAGATGACTTTCCCAATACAAAAGTTCACCGGAGATGACTTTCCCAATACAAAAGTTCACCGGAGATGACTTTTCCCATACAAAAGTTCACCGGAGATGACTTTCCCAATACAAAAGTTCACCGGAGATGACTTTTCCCATACAAAAGTTCACCGGAGATGACTTTCCCAATACAAAAGTTCACCGGAGATGACTTTCCCAATACAAAAGTTCACCGGAGATGACTTTTCCCATACAAAAGTTCACCGGAGATGACTTTCCCAATACAAAAGTTCACCGGAGATGACTTTTCCCATACAAAAGTTCACCGGAGATGACTTTCCCAATACAAAAGTTCACCGGAGATGACTTTTCCCATACAAAATTTCACCGGAGATGACTTTCCCAATACAAAAGTTCACCGGGCATGACTTTCCCAATACAAAAGTTCACCGGAGATGACTTTTCCCATACAAAAGTTCACCGGAGATGACTTTCCCAATACAAAAGTTCACCGGAGATGACTTTTCCCATACAAAAGTTCACCGGAGATGACTTTCCCAATACAAAAGTTCACCGGAGATGACTTTCCCAATACAAAAGTTCACCGGAGATGACTTTCCCAATACAAAAGTTCACCGGAGATGACTTTCCCAATACAAAAGTTCACCGGAGACGACTTTTCCCATACAAAAGTTCACCGGAGATGACTTTCCCAATACAAAAGTTCACCGGAGATGACTTTCCCAATACAAAAGTTCACCGGAGATGACTTTCCCAATACAAAAGTTCACCGGAGATGACTTTCCCAATACAAAAGTTCACCGGAGATGACTTTCCCAATACAAAAGTTCACCGGAGACGACTTTTCCCATACAAAAGTTCACCGGAGATGACTTTCCCAATACAAAAGTTCACCGGAGATGACTTTCCCAATACAAAAGTTCACCGGAGATGACTTTCCCAATACAAAAGTTCACCGGAGATGACTTTCCCAATACAAAAGTTCACCGGAGATGACTTTCCCATACAAAAGTTCACCGGAGATGACTTTCCCAATACAAAAGTTCACCGGAGATGACTTTTCCCATACAAAAGTTCACCGGAGATGACTTTCCCAATACAAAAGTTCACCGGAGGTGACTTTTCCCATACAAAAGTTCACCGGAGATGACTTTCCCAATACAAAAGTTCACCGGAGATGACTTTCCCAATACAAAAGTTCACCGGAGATGACTTTCCCAATACAAAAGTTCACCGGAGATGACTTTTCCCATACAAAAGTTCACCGGAGATGACTTTTCCCATACAAAAGTTCACCGGAGATGACTTTTCCCATACAAAAGTTCACCGGAGATGACTTTCCCAATACAAAAGTTCACCGGAAATGACTTTCCCAATACAAAAGTTCACCGGAGATGACTTTTCCCATACAAAAGTTCACCGGAGATGACTTTCCCAATACAAAAGTTCACCGGAGATGACTTTCCCAATACAAAAGTTCACCGGGCATGACTTTCCCAATACAAAAGTTCACCGGAGATGACTTTCCCAATACAAAAGTTCACCGGGCATGACTTTTCCCATACAAAAGTTCACCGGAGATGACTTTTCCCATACAAAAGTTCACCGGAGATGACTTTCCCAATACAAAAGTTCACCGGAGATGACTTTCTCAATACAAAAGTTCACCGGAGATGACTTTCCCAATACAAAAGTTCACCGGAGATGACTTTCCCAATACAAAAGTTGACCGGAGATGACTTTTCCCATACAAAAGTTCACCGGAGATGACTTTCCCAATACAAAAGTTCACCGGAGATAACTTTCCCAATACAAAAGTTCACCGGGCATGACTTTCCCAATACAAAAGTTCACCGGAGATGACTTTCCCAATACAAAAGTTCACCGGGCATGACTTTCCCAAAACAAAAGTTCACCGGGCATGACTTTCCCAATATAAAAGTTCACCGGGCATGACTTTCCCAATACAAAAGTTCACCTGAGATGACTTTCCCAATACAAAAGTTCACCGGAGATGACTTTCCCAATACAAAAGTTCACCGGGCATGACTTTTCCCATACAAAAGTTCACCGGAGATGACTTTCCCAATACAAAAGTTCACCGGAGATGACTTTCCCAATACAAAAGTTCACCGGAGATGACTTTTCCCATACAAAAGTTCACCGGAGATGACTTTCCCAATACAAAAGTTCACCGGAGATGACTTTTCCCATACAAAAGTTCACCGGAGATGACTTTCCCAATACAAAAGTTCACCGGAGATGACTTTCCCAATACAAAAGTTCACCGGAGATGACTTTTCCCATACAAAAGTTCACCGGAGATGACTTTCCCAATACAAAAGTTCACCGGAGATGACTTTTCCCATACAAAAGTTCACCGGAGATGACTTTCCCAATACAAAAGTTCACCGGAGCTGACTTTTCCCATACAAAAGTTCACCGGAGATGACTTTCCCAATACAAAAGTTCACCGGGCATGACTTTCCCAATACAAAAGTTCACCGGAGATGACTTTTCCCATACAAAAGTTCACCGGAGATGACTTTCCCAATACAAAAGTTCACCGGAGATGACTTTTCCCATACAAAAGTTCACCGGAGATGACTTTCCCAATACAAAAGTTCACCGGAGATGACTTTCCCAATACAAAAGTTCACCGGAGATGACTTTCCCATACAAAAGTTCACCGAAGATGACTTTCCCAATACAAAAGTTCACCTGAGATGACTTTTCCCATACAAAAGTTCACCGGAGATGACTTTTCCCATACAAAAGTTCACCGGAGATGACTTTCCCAATACAAAAGTTCACCGGAGATGACTTTTCCCATACAAAAGTTCACCGGAGATGACTTTCCCAATACAAAAGTTCACCGGAGATGACTTTCCCAATACAAAAGTTCACCGGAGATGACTTTTCCCATACAAAAGTTCACCGGAGATGACTTTCCCAATACAAAAGTTCACCGGAGATGACTTTCCCAATACAAAAGTTCACCGGAGATGACTTTCCCAATACAAAAGTTCACCGGAGATGACTTTCCCAATACAAAAGTTCACCGGAGATGACTTTCCCATACAAAAGTTCACCGGAGATGACTTTCCCAATACAAAAGTTCACCGGAGATGACTTTTCCCATACAAAAGTTCACCGGAGATGACTTTTCCCATACAAAAGTTCACCGGAGATGACTTTCCCAATACAAAAGTTCACCGGAGATGACTTTCCCAATACAAAAGTTCACCGGAGATGACTTTTCCCATACAAAAGTTCACCGGAGATGACTTTCCCAATACAAAAGTTCACCGGAGATGACTTTTCCCATACAAAAGTTCACCGGAGATGACTTTCCCAATACAAAAGTTCACCGGAGATGACTTTCCCATACAAAAGTTCACCGGAGATGACTTTCCCAATACAAAAGTTCACCGGAGATGACTTTTCCCATACAAAATTTCACCGGAGATGACTTTCCCATACAAAAGTTCACCGGAGATGACTTTTCCCATACAAAAGTTCACCGGAGATGACTTTCCCAATACAAAAGTTCACCGGAGATGACTTTCCCAATACAAAAGTTCACCGGGCATGACTTTCCCAATACAAAAGTTCACCGGAGATGACTTTTCCCATACAAAAGTTCACCGGAGATGACTTTCCCAATACAAAAGTTCACCGGAGATGACTTTCCCAATACAAAAGTTCACCGGAGATGACTTTTCCCATACAAAAGTTCACCGGAGATGACTTTCCCAATACAAAAGTTCACCGGAGATGACTTTTCCCATACAAAAGTTCACCGGAGATGACTTTCCCAATACAAAAGTTCACCGGAGATGACTTTTCCCATACAAAAGTTCACCGGAGATGACTTTCCCATACAAAAGTTCACCGGAGATGACTTTCCCAATACAAAAGTTCACCGGGCATGACTTTCCCAATACAAAAGTTCACCGGAGATGACTTTCCCAATATAAAAGTTCACCGGAGATGACTTTCCCAATACAAAAGTTCACCGGGCATGACTTTCACAATATAAAAGTTCACCGGAGATGACTTTCCCAATACAAAAGTTCACCGGAGATGACTTTCCCAATATAAAAGTTCACCGGAGATGACTTTTCCCATACAAAAGTTCACCGGAGATGACTTTCCCATACAAAAGTTCACCGGAGATGACTTTCCCAATACAAAAGTTCACCGGAGATGACTTTTCCCATACAAAAGTTCACCGGAGATGACTTTCCCAATACAAAAGTTCACCGGAGATGACTTTCCCAATACAAAAGTTCACCGGAGATGACTTTTCCCATACAAAAGTTCACCGGAGATGACTTTCCCAATACAAAAGTTCACCGGAGATGACTTTCCCATACAAAAGTTCACCGGAGATGACTTTCCCAATACAAAAGTTCACCGGAGATGACTTTTCCCATACAAAATTTCACCGGAGATGACTTTCCCATACAAAAGTTCACCGGAGATGACTTTTCCCATACAAAAGTTCACCGGAGATGACTTTCCCAATACAAAAGTTCACCGGAGATGACTTTCCCAATACAAAAGTTCACCGGGCATGACTTTCCCAATACAAAAGTTCACCGGAGATGACTTTTCCCATACAAAAGTTCACCGGAGATGACTTTCCCAATACAAAAGTTCACCGGAGATGACTTTCCCAATACAAAAGTTCACCGGAGATGACTTTTCCCATACAAAAGTTCACCGGAGATGACTTTCCCAATACAAAAGTTCACCGGAGATGACTTTTCCCATACAAAAGTTCACCGGAGATGACTTTCCCAATACAAAAGTTCACCGGAGATGACTTTTCCCATACAAAAGTTCACCGGAGATGACTTTCCCATACAAAAGTTCACCGGAGATGACTTTCCCAATACAAAAGTTCACCGGGCATGACTTTCCCAATACAAAAGTTCACCGGAGATGACTTTCCCAATATAAAAGTTCACCGGAGATGACTTTCCCAATACAAAAGTTCACCGGGCATGACTTTCACAATATAAAAGTTCACCGGAGATGACTTTCCCAATACAAAAGTTCACCGGAGATGACTTTCCCAATATAAAAGTTCACCGGAGATGACTTTC
Organism: Musca autumnalis; assembly: GCF_047663935.1. NCBI lineage: Eukaryota > Metazoa > Arthropoda > Insecta > Diptera > Muscidae > Musca > Musca autumnalis. Next base: position 69,599 of record NW_027411858.1, on the reverse strand, counting down.
CCAATACAAAAGTTCACCGAGATGACTTTTCCCATACAAAAGTTCACCGGAGATGACTTTCCCAATACAAAAGTTCACCGGGCATGACTTTTCCCATACAAAAGTTCACCGGAGATGACTTTCCCAATACAAAAGTTCACCGGAGATGACTTTTCCCATACAAAAGTTCACCGGAGATGACTTTTCCCATACAAAAGTTCACCGGAGATGACTTTCCCAATACAAAAGTTCACCGGAGATGACTTTCCCAATACAAAAGTTCACCGGAGATGACTTTTCCCATACAAAAGTTCACCGGAGATGACTTTTCCCATACAAAAGTTCACCGGAGATGACTTTCCCAATACAAAAGTTCACCGGGCATGACTTTCCCAATACAAAAGTTCACCGGAGATGACTTTTCCCATACAAAAGTTCAACGGAGATGACTTTCCCAATACAAAAGTTCACCGGAGATGACTTTCCCAATACAAAAGTTCACCGGAGATGACTTTTCCCATACAAAAGTTCACCGGAGATGACTTTCCCAATACAAAAGTTCACCGGAGATGACTTTTCCCACACAAAAGTTCACCGGAGATGACTTTCCCAATACAAAAGTTCACCGGAGATGACTTTTCCCATACAAAAGTTCACCGGAGATGACTTTCCCATACAAAAGTTCACCGGAGATGACTTTCCCAATACAAAAGTTCACCGGGCATGACTTTCCCAATACAAAAGTTCACCGGAGATGACTTTCCCAATATAAAAGTTCACCGGAGATGACTTTCCCAATACAAAAGTTCACCGGGCATGACTTTCCCAATATATAAGTTCACCGGAGATGACTTTCCCAATACAAAAGTTCACCGGAGATGACTTTCCCAATATAAAAGTTCACCGGAGATGACTTTCCCAATACAAAAGTTCACCGGAGATGACTTTTCCCATACAAAAGTTCACCGGAGATGACTTTCCCAATACAAAAGTTCACCGGGCATGACTTTTCCCATACAAAAGTTCACCGGAGATGACTTTTCCCATACAAAAGTTCACCGGAGATGACTTTCCCAATACAAAAGTTCACCGGAGATGACTTTCTCAATACAAAAGTTCACCGGAGATGACTTTCCCAATACAAAAGTTAACCGGAGATGACTTTCCCAATACAAAAGTTGACCGGAGATGACTTTTCCCATACAAAAGTTCACCGGAGATGACTTTCCCAATACAAAAGTTCACCGGAGATAACTTTCCCAATACAAAAGTTCACCGGGCATGACTTTCCCAATACAAAAGTTCACCGGAGATGACTTTCCCAATACAAAAGTTCACCGGGCATGACTTTCCCAAAACAAAAGTTCACCGGGCATGACTTTCCCAATATAAAAGTTCACCGGGCATGTCTTTCCCAATACAAAAGTTCACCTGAGATGACTTTCCCAATACAAAAGTTCACCGGAGATGACTTTCCCAATACAAAAGTTCACCGGGCATGACTTTTCCCATACAAAAGTTCACCGGAGATGACTTTCCCAATACAAAAGTTCACCGGAGATGACTTTCCCAATACAAAAGTTCACCGGAGATGACTTTTCCCATACAAAAGTTCACCGGAGATGACTTTCCCAATACAAAAGTTCACCGGAGATGACTTTTCCCATACAAAAGTTCACCGGAGATGACTTTCCCAATACAAAAGTTCACCGGAGATGACTTTCCCAATACAAAAGTTCACCGGAGATGACTTTTCCCATACAAAAGTTCACCGGAGATGACTTTCCCAATACAAAAGTTCACCGGAGATGACTTTTCCCATACAAAAGTTCACCGGAGATGACTTTCCCAATACAAAAGTTCACCGGAGATGACTTTTCCCATACAAAATTTCACCGGAGATGACTTTCCCAATACAAAAGTTCACCGGGCATGACTTTCCCAATACAAAAGTTCACCGGAGATGACTTTTCCCATACAAAAGTTCACCGGAGATGACTTTCCCAATACAAAAGTTCACCGGAGATGACTTTTCCCATACAAAAGTTCACCGGAGATGACTTTCCCAATACAAAAGTTCACCGGAGATGACTTTCCCAATACAAAAGTTCACCGGAGATGACTTTCCCAATACAAAAGTTCACCGGAGATGACTTTCCCAATACAAAAGTTCACCGGAGACGACTTTTCCCATACAAAAGTTCACCGGAGATGACTTTCCCAATACAAAAGTTCACCGGAGATGACTTTCCCAATACAAAAGTTCACCGGAGATGACTTTCCCAATACAAAAGTTCACCGGAGATGACTTTCCCAATACAAAAGTTCACCGGAGATGACTTTCCCAATACAAAAGTTCACCGGAGACGACTTTTCCCATACAAAAGTTCACCGGAGATGACTTTCCCAATACAAAAGTTCACCGGAGATGACTTTCCCAATACAAAAGTTCACCGGAGATGACTTTCCCAATACAAAAGTTCACCGGAGATGACTTTCCCAATACAAAAGTTCACCGGAGATGACTTTCCCATACAAAAGTTCACCGGAGATGACTTTCCCAATACAAAAGTTCACCGGAGATGACTTTTCCCATACAAAAGTTCACCGGAGATGACTTTCCCAATACAAAAGTTCACCGGAGGTGACTTTTCCCATACAAAAGTTCACCGGAGATGACTTTCCCAATACAAAAGTTCACCGGAGATGACTTTCCCAATACAAAAGTTCACCGGAGATGACTTTCCCAATACAAAAGTTCACCGGAGATGACTTTTCCCATACAAAAGTTCACCGGAGATGACTTTTCCCATACAAAAGTTCACCGGAGATGACTTTTCCCATACAAAAGTTCACCGGAGATGACTTTCCCAATACAAAAGTTCACCGGAAATGACTTTCCCAATACAAAAGTTCACCGGAGATGACTTTTCCCATACAAAAGTTCACCGGAGATGACTTTCCCAATACAAAAGTTCACCGGAGATGACTTTCCCAATACAAAAGTTCACCGGGCATGACTTTCCCAATACAAAAGTTCACCGGAGATGACTTTCCCAATACAAAAGTTCACCGGGCATGACTTTTCCCATACAAAAGTTCACCGGAGATGACTTTTCCCATACAAAAGTTCACCGGAGATGACTTTCCCAATACAAAAGTTCACCGGAGATGACTTTCTCAATACAAAAGTTCACCGGAGATGACTTTCCCAATACAAAAGTTCACCGGAGATGACTTTCCCAATACAAAAGTTGACCGGAGATGACTTTTCCCATACAAAAGTTCACCGGAGATGACTTTCCCAATACAAAAGTTCACCGGAGATAACTTTCCCAATACAAAAGTTCACCGGGCATGACTTTCCCAATACAAAAGTTCACCGGAGATGACTTTCCCAATACAAAAGTTCACCGGGCATGACTTTCCCAAAACAAAAGTTCACCGGGCATGACTTTCCCAATATAAAAGTTCACCGGGCATGACTTTCCCAATACAAAAGTTCACCTGAGATGACTTTCCCAATACAAAAGTTCACCGGAGATGACTTTCCCAATACAAAAGTTCACCGGGCATGACTTTTCCCATACAAAAGTTCACCGGAGATGACTTTCCCAATACAAAAGTTCACCGGAGATGACTTTCCCAATACAAAAGTTCACCGGAGATGACTTTTCCCATACAAAAGTTCACCGGAGATGACTTTCCCAATACAAAAGTTCACCGGAGATGACTTTTCCCATACAAAAGTTCACCGGAGATGACTTTCCCAATACAAAAGTTCACCGGAGATGACTTTCCCAATACAAAAGTTCACCGGAGATGACTTTTCCCATACAAAAGTTCACCGGAGATGACTTTCCCAATACAAAAGTTCACCGGAGATGACTTTTCCCATACAAAAGTTCACCGGAGATGACTTTCCCAATACAAAAGTTCACCGGAGCTGACTTTTCCCATACAAAAGTTCACCGGAGATGACTTTCCCAATACAAAAGTTCACCGGGCATGACTTTCCCAATACAAAAGTTCACCGGAGATGACTTTTCCCATACAAAAGTTCACCGGAGATGACTTTCCCAATACAAAAGTTCACCGGAGATGACTTTTCCCATACAAAAGTTCACCGGAGATGACTTTCCCAATACAAAAGTTCACCGGAGATGACTTTCCCAATACAAAAGTTCACCGGAGATGACTTTCCCATACAAAAGTTCACCGAAGATGACTTTCCCAATACAAAAGTTCACCTGAGATGACTTTTCCCATACAAAAGTTCACCGGAGATGACTTTTCCCATACAAAAGTTCACCGGAGATGACTTTCCCAATACAAAAGTTCACCGGAGATGACTTTTCCCATACAAAAGTTCACCGGAGATGACTTTCCCAATACAAAAGTTCACCGGAGATGACTTTCCCAATACAAAAGTTCACCGGAGATGACTTTTCCCATACAAAAGTTCACCGGAGATGACTTTCCCAATACAAAAGTTCACCGGAGATGACTTTCCCAATACAAAAGTTCACCGGAGATGACTTTCCCAATACAAAAGTTCACCGGAGATGACTTTCCCAATACAAAAGTTCACCGGAGATGACTTTCCCATACAAAAGTTCACCGGAGATGACTTTCCCAATACAAAAGTTCACCGGAGATGACTTTTCCCATACAAAAGTTCACCGGAGATGACTTTCCCAATACAAAAGTTCACCGGAGGTGACTTTTCCCATACAAAAGTTCACCGGAGATGACTTTCCCAATACAAAAGTTCACCGGAGATGACTTTCCCAATACAAAAGTTCACCGGAGATGACTTTCCCAATACAAAAGTTCACCGGAGATGACTTTTCCCATACAAAAGTTCACCGGAGATGACTTTTCCCATACAAAAGTTCACCGGAGATGACTTTTCCCATACAAAAGTTCACCGGAGATGACTTTCCCAATACAAAAGTTCACCGGAGATGACTTTCCCAATACAAAAGTTCACCGGAGATGACTTTTCCCATACAAAAGTTCACCGGAGATGACTTTCCCAATACAAAAGTTCACCGGAGATGACTTTCCCAATACAAAAGTTCACCGGGCATGACTTTCCCAATACAAAAGTTCACCGGAGATGACTTTTCCCATACAAAAGTTCACCGGAGATGACTTTCCCAATACAAAAGTTCACCGGAGATGACTTTCCCAATACAAAAGTTCACCGGAGATGACTTTTCCCATACAAAAGTTCACCGGAGATGACTTTCCCAATACAAAAGTTCACCGGAGATGACTTTTCCCATACAAAAGTTCACCGGAGATGACTTTCCCAATACAAAAGTTCACCGGAGATGACTTTTCCCATACAAAAGTTCACCGGAGATGACTTTCCCATACAAAAGTTCACCGGAGATGACTTTCCCAATACTAAAGTTCACCGCGCATGACTTTCCCAATACAAAAGTTCACCGGAGATGACTTTCCCAATATAAAAGTTCACCGGAGATGACTTTCCCAATACAAAAGTTCACCGGGCATGACTTTCCCAATATAAAAGTTCACCGGAGATGACTTTCCCAATATAAAAGTTCACCGGAGATGACTTTCCCAATATAAAAGTTCACCGGAGATGACTTTCCCAATACAAAAGTTCACCGGAAATGACTTTTCCCATACAAAAGTTCACCGGAGATGACTTTCCCAATACAAAAGTTCACCGGGCATGACTTTTCCCATACAAAAGTTCACCGGAGATGACTTTCCCAATACAAAAGTTCACCGGAGATGACTTTTCCCATACAAAAGTTCACCGGAGATGACTTTTCCCATACAAAAGTTCACCGGAGATGACTTTCCCAATACAAAAGTTCACCGGAGATGACTTTCCCAATACAAAAGTTCACCGGAGATGACTTTTCCCATACAAAAGTTCACCGGAGATGACTTTTCCCATACAAAAGTTCACCGGAGATGACTTTCCCATACAAAAGTTCACCGGAGATGACTTTCCCAATACAAAAGTTCACCGGAGATGACTTTTCCCATACAAAAGTTCACCGGAGATGACTTTCCCAATACAAAAGTTCACCGGAGATGACTTTCCCAATACAAAAGTTCACCGGGCATGACTTTCCCAATACAAAAGTTCACCGGAGATGACTTTTCCCATACAAAAGTTCACCGGAGATGACTTTCCCAATACAAAAGTTCACCGGAGATGACTTTCCCAATACAAAAGTTCACCGGGCATGACTTTCCCAATACAAAAGTTCACCGGAGATGACTTTTCCCAATACAAAAGTTCACCGGGCATGACTTTCCCAATACAAAAGTTCACCGGAGATGACTTTCCCAATATAAAAGTTCACCGGAGATGACTTTCCCAATACAAAAGTTCACCGGGCATGACTTTCCCAATATAAAAGTTCACCGGAGATGACTTTCCCAATACAAAAGTTCACCGGAGATGACTTTCCCAATATAAAAGTTCACCGGAGATGACTTTCCCAATACAAAAGTTCACCGGAGATGACTTTTCCCATACAAAAGTTCACCGGAGATGACTTTCCCAATACAAAAGTTCACCGGGCATGACTTTTCCCATACAAAAGTTCACCGGAGATGACTTTCCCAATACAAAAGTTCACCGGAGATGACTTTTCCCATACAAAAGTTCACCGGAGATGACTTTTCCCATACAAAAGTTCACCGGAGATGACTTTCCCAATACAAAAGTTCACCGGAGATGACTTTCCCAATACAAAAGTTCACCGGAGATGACTTTTCCCACACAAAAGTTCACCGGAGATGACTTTTCCCATACAAAAGTTCACCGGAGATGACTTTCCCAATACAAAAGTTCACCGGGCATGACTTTCCCAATACAAAAGTTCACCGGAGATGACTTTTCCCATACAAAAGTTCACCGGAGATGACTTTCCCAATACTAAAGTTCACCGGAGATGACTTTCCCAATACAAAAGTTCACCGGAGATGACTTTTCCCATACAAAAGTTCACCGGAGATGACTTTCCCAATACAAAAGTTCACCGGAGATGACTTTTCCCATACAAAAGTTCACCGGAGATGACTTTCCCAAAAAAAAAAAGTTCACCGGAGATGACTTTCCCAATACAAAAGTTCACCGGAGATGACTTTCCCAATACAAAAGTTCACCGGAGATGACTTTTCCCATACAAAAGTTCACCGGAGATGACTTTTCCCATACAAAAGTTCACCGGAGATGACTTTTCCCATACAAAAGTTCACCGGAGATGACTTTCCCAATACAAAATTCACCGGAGATGACTTTCCCAATACAAAAGTTCACCGGAGATGACTTTTCCCATACAAAAGTTCACCGGAGATGACTTTCCCAATACAAAAGTTCACCGGAGATGACTTTCCCAATACAAAAGTTCACCGGTCATGACTTTCCCAATACAAAAGTTCACCGGAGATGACTTTTCCCATACAAAAGTTCACCGGAGATGACTTTCCCAATACAAAAGTTCACCGGAGATGACTTTCCCAATACAAAAGTTCACCGGAGATGACTTTTCCCATACAAAAGTTCACCGGAGATGACTTTCCCAATACAAAAGTTCACCGGAGATGACTTTTCCCATACAAAAGTTCACCGGAGATGACTTTCCCAATACAAAAGTTCACCGGAGATGACTTTTCCCATACAAAAGTTCACCGGAGATGACTTTCCCATACAAAAGTTCACCGGAGATGACTTTCCCAATACAAAAGTTCACCGGGCATGACTTTCCCAATACAAAAGTTCACCGGAGATGACTTTCCCAATATAAAAGTTCACCGGAGATGACTTTCCCAATACAAAAGTTCACCGGGCATGACTTTCCCAATATAAAAGTTCACCGGAGATGACTTTCCCAATACAAAAGTTCACCGGAGATGACTTTCCCAATATAAAAGTTCACCGGAGATGACTTTCCCAATACAAAAGTTCACCGGAGATGACTTTTCCCATACAAAAGTTCACCGGAGATGACTTTCCCAATACAAAAGTTCACCGGGCATGACTTTTCCCATACAAAAGTTCACCGGAGATGACTTTCCCAATACAAAAGTTCACCGGAGATGACTTTTCCCATACAAAAATTCACCGGATATGAATTTTCCCATACAAAAGTTCACCGGAGATGACTTTCCCAATACAAAAGTTCACCGGAGATGACTTTCCCAATACAAAAGTTCACCGGAGATGACTTTTCCCATACAAAAGTTCACCGGAGATGACTTTTCCCATACAAAAGTTCACCGGAGATGACTTTCCCATACAAAAGTTCACCGGAGATGACTTTCCCAATACAAAAGTTCACCGGAGATGACTTTTCCCATACAAAAGTTCACCGGAGATGACTTTCCCAATACAAAAGTTCACCGGAGATGACTTTCCCAATACAAAAGTTCACCGGGCATGACTTTCCCAATACAAAAGTTCACCGGAGATGACTTTTCCCATACAAAAGTTCACCGGAGATGACTTTCCCAATACAAAAGTTTACCGGAGATGACTTTTCCCATACAAAAGTTCACCGGGCATGACTTTTCCCATACAAAAGTTCACCGGAGATGACTTTTCCCATACAAAAGTTCACCGGAGATGACTTTCCCAATACAAAAGTTCACCGGGCATGACTTTCCCAATACAAAAGTTCACCGGAGATAACTTTTCCCATACAAAAGTTCACCGGAGATGACTTTCCCAATACAAAAGTTCACCGGGCATGACTTTCCCAATACAAAAGTTCACCGGAGATGACTTTTCCCATACAAAAGTTCACCGGAGATGACTTTTCCCAATACAAAAGTTCACCGGAGATGACTTTTCCCATACAAAAGTTCACCGGAGATGACTTTCCCAATACAAAAGTTCACCGGAGATGACTTTCCCAATACAAAAGTTCACCGGGCATGACTTTCCCAATACAAAAGTTCACCGGAGATGACTTTTCCCATACAAAAGTTCACCGGAGATGACTTTCCCAATACAAAAGTTCACCGGAGATGACTTTTCCCAATACAAAAGTTCACCGGAGATGACTTTTCCCATACAAAAGTTTACCGGAGATGACTTTCCCAATACAAAAGTTCACCGGAGATGACTTTCCCAATACAAAAGTTCACCGGAGATGACTTTCCCAATACAAAAGTTCACCGGAGATGACTTTTCCCATATAAAGGTTCACCGGGCACGACTTTCCCAATACAAAAGTTCACCGGAGATGACTTTCCCAATATAAAACTTCACCGGGCGTGACTTTCCCAATACAAAAGTTCACCGGGCACGACTTTCCCAATACAAAAGTTCACCGGGCATGACTTTCCCAATACAAAAGTTCACCGGAGATGACTTTCCCAATACAAAAGTTCAGCGGAGATGACTTTTCCCATACAAAAGTTCACCGGAGATGACTTTCCCAATACAAAAGTTCACCGGGCACGACTTTCCCAATACAAAAGTTCACCGGAGATGACTTTCCCAATACAAAAGTTCACCGGAGATGACTTTTCCCATACAAAAGTTCACCGGAGATGACTTTCCCAATACAAAAGTTCACCGGAGATGACTTTCCCAATACAAAAGTTCACCGGGCATGACTTTCCCAATACAAAAGTTCACCGGAGATGACTTTTCCCATACAAAAGTTCACCGGACATGACTTTCCCAATACAAAAGTTCACCGGAGATGACTTTTCCCATACAAAAGTTCACCGGAGATGACTTTCCCAATACAAAAGTTCACCGGAGATGACTTTTCCCATACAAAAGTTCACCGGGCATGACTTTTCCCATACAAAAGTTCACCGGGCACGACTTTCCCAATACAAAAGTTCACCGAAGATGACTTTTCCCATACAAAAGTTCACCGGAGATGACTTTCCCAATACAAAAGTTCACCGGAGATGACTTTCCCAATACAAAAGTTCACCGGGCATGACTTTCCCAATACAAAAGTTCACCGGAGATGACTTTCCCAATATAAAAGTTCACCGGGCATGACTTTTCCCATACAAAAGTTCACCGGAGATGACTTTCCCAATACAAAACTTCACCGGAGATGACTTTTCCCATACAAAAGTTCACCGGAGATGACTTTTCCCATACAAAAGTTCACCGGAGATGACTTTCCCAATACAAAAGTTCACCGGAGATGACTTTCCCAATACAAAAGTTCACCGGAGATGACTTTCCCAATACAAAAGTTCACCGGAGATGACTTTCCCAAAACAAAAGTTCACCGGGCATGACTTTCCCAATACAAAAGTTCACCGGAGATGACTTTTCCCATACAAAAGTTCACCGGAGATGACTTTCCCAATACAAAAGTTCACCGGAGATGACTTTTCCCATACAAAAGTTCACCGGAGATGACTTTTCCCATACAAAAGTTCACCGGAGATGACTTTCCCAATACAAAAGTTCACCGGAGATGACTTTCCCAATACAAAAGTTCACCGGAGATGACTTTTCCCATACAAAAGTTCACCGGAGATGACTTTTCCCATACAAAAGTTCACCGGAGATGACTTTTCCCATACAAAAGTTCACCGGAGATGACTTTCCCAATATAAAAGTTCACCGGGCATGACTTTCCCAATACAAAAGTTCACCGTAGATGACTTTTCCCATACAAAAGTTCACCGGAGATGACTTTTCCCATACAAAAGTTCACCGGAGATGACTTTCCCAATACAAAAGTTCACCGGAGATGACTTTCCCAATACAAAAGTTCACCGGAGATGACTTTTCCCATACAAAAGTTCACCGGAGATGACTTTTCCCATACAAAAGTTCACCGGAGATGACTTTCCCATACAAAAGTTCACCGGAGATGACTTTTCCCATACAAAAGTTCACCGGAGATGACTTTTCCCATACAAAAGTTCACCGGAGATGACTTTCCCAATACAAAAGTTCACCGGAGATGACTTTTCCCATACAAAAGTTCACCGGAGATGACTTTTCCCATACAAAAGTTCACCGGAGATGACTTTTCCCATACAAAAGTTCACCGGAGATGACTTTCCCAATACAAAAGTTCACCGGAGATGACTTTCCCAATACAAAAGTTCACCGGGCACGACTTTCCCAATACAAAAGTTCACCGGAGATGACTTTCCCAATACAAAAGTTCACCGGAGATGACTTTCCCAATACAAAAGTTCACCGGAGATGACTTTCCCAATATAAAAGTTCACCGGGCATGACTTTCCCAATACAAAAGTTCACCGGAGATGACTTTTCCCATACAAAAGTTCACCGGAGATGACTTTTCCCATACAAAAGTTCACCGGAGATGATTTTTCCCATACAAAAGTTCACCGGAGATGACTTTCCCATACAAAAGTTCACCGGAGATGACTTTCCCAATACAAAAGTTCACCGGAGATGACTTTTCCCATACAAAAGTTCACCGGGCACGACTTTCCCAATACAAAAGTTCACCGGAGATGACTTTCCCAATACAAAAGTTCACCGGAGATGGCTTTTCCCATACAAAAGTTCACCGGAGATGACTTTCCCAATACAAAAGTTCACCGGAGATGACTTTTCCCATACAAAAGTTCACCGGAGATGACTTTTCCCATACAAAAGTTCACCGGAGATGACTTTCCCAATACAAAAGTTCACCGGAGATGACTTTCCCAATACAAAAGTTCACCGGAGATGACTTTTCCCATACAAAAGTTCACCGGAGATGACTTTCCCAATACAAAAGTTCACCGGAGATGACTTTTCCCATACAAAAGTTCACCGGAGATGACTTTTCCCATACAAAAGTTCACCGGAGATGACTTTCCCAATACAAAAGTTCACCGGAGATGACTTTTCCCATACAAGAGTTCACCGGAGATGACTTTTCCCATACAAAAGTTCACCGGAGATGACTTTTCCCATACAAAAGTTCACCGGGCATGACTTTCCCAATACAAAAGTTCACCGGGCATGACTTTCCCAATACAAAAGTTCACCGGGCATGCCTTTCGCAATACAAAAGTTCACCGGAGATGACTTTTCCCATACAAAAGTTCAACGGAGATGACTTTCCCAATACAAAAGTTCACCGGAGATGACTTTTCCCATACAAAAGTTCACCGGAGATGACTTTCCCAATACAAAAGTTCACCGGGCATGACTTTCCCAATACAAAAGTTCACCGGAGATGACTTTTCCCATACAAAAGTTCACCGGAGATGACTTTCCCAATACAAAAGTTCACCGGAGATGACTTTTCCCATACAAAAGTTCACCGGAGATGACTTTTCCCATACAAAAGTTCACCGGAGATGACTTTTCCCATACAAAAGTTCACCGGGCATGACTTTCCCAATACAAAAGTTCACCGGGCATGTCTTTCCCAATACAAAAGTTCACCGGAGATGACTTTCCCAATACAAAAGTTCACCGGAGATGACTTTCCCAATATAAAAGTTCACGGGAGATGACTTTTCCCATACAAAAGTTCACCGGGCATGACTTTCCCAATACAAAAGTTCACCGGGCATGACTTTCCCAATACAAAAGTTCACCGGAGATGACTTTCCCAATACAAAAGTTCACCGGAGATGACTTTCCCAATATAAAAGTTCACCGGGCATGACTTTCCCAATTCAAAAGTTCACCGGGCACGACTTTCCCAATACAAAAGTTCACCGGAGATGACTTTCCCAATACAAAAGTTCACCGGGCATGACTTTCCCAATATAAAAGTTCACCGGGCATGACTTTCCCAATACAAAAGTTCACCGGAGATGACTTTCCCAATACAAAAGTTCACCGGAGATGACTTTTCCCATACAAAAGTTCACCGGAGATGACTTTTCCCATACAAAAGTTCACCGGAGATGACTTTTCCCATACAAAAGTTCACCGGAGATGACTTTCCCAATACAAAAGTTCACCGGAGATGACTTTTCCCATACAAAAGTTCACCGGAGATGACTTTTCCCATACAAAAGTTCACCGGAGATGACTTTCCCAATACAAAAGTTCACCGGGCATGACTTTCCCAATACAAAAGTTCACCGGAGATGACTTTTCCCATACAAAAGTTCACCGGAGATTACTTTCCCAATACAAAAATTCACCGGAGATGACTTTCCCAATACAAAAGTTCACCGGAGATGACTTTCCCAATACAAAAGTTCACCGGAGATGACTTTCCCAATACAAAAGTTCACCGGGCATGACTTTCCCAATACAAAAGTTCACCGGAGATGACTTTTCCCATACAAAAGTTCACCGGAGATGACTTTCCCAATACAAAAGTTCACCGGGCATGACTTTCCCAATACAAAAGTTCACCGGAGATGACTTTTCCCATACAAAAGTTCACCGGGCATGACTTTCCCAATACAAAAGTTCACCGGAGATGACTTTTCCCATACAAAAGTTCACCGGAGATGACTTTTCCCATACAAAAGTTCACCGGAGATGACTTTTCCCATACAAAAGTTCACCGGAGATGACTTTCCCAATACAAAAGTTCACCGGAGATGACTTTTCCCATACAAAAGTTCACCGGAGATGACTTTTCCCATACAAAAGTTCACCGGAGATGACTTTCCCAATACAAAAGTTCACCGGGCATGACTTTCCCAATACAAAAGTTCACCGGAGATGACTTTTCCCATACAAAAGTTCACCGGAGATGACTTTCCCAATACAAAAGTTCACCGGAGATGACTTTTCCCATACAAAAGTTCACCGGAGATGACTTTTCCCATACAAAAGTTCACCGGCGATGACTTTTCCCATACAAAAGTTCACCGGGCATGACTTTCCCAATACAAAAGTTCACCGGGCATGACTTTCCCAATACAAAAGTTCACCGGAGATGACTTTCCCAATACAAAAGTTCACCGGAGATGACTTTCCCAATACAAAAGTTCACCGGAGATGACTTTCCCAATACAAAAGTTCACCGGAGATGACTTTTCCCATACAAAAGTTCACCGGAGATGACTTTTCCCATACAAAAGTTCACCGGAGATGACTTTCCCAATACAAAAGTTCACCGGAGATGACTTTCCCAATACAAAAGTTCACCGGGCATGACTTTCCCAATACAAAAGTTCACCGGGCATGACTTTCCCAATATAAAAGTTCACCGGGCATGACTTTCCCAATACAAAAGTTCACCGGAGATGACTTTTCCCATACAAAAGTTCACCGGAGATGACTTTCCCAATACAAAAGTTCACCGGAGATGACTTTCCCAATACAAAAGTTCACCGGAGATGACTTTTCCCATACAAAAGTTCACCGGAGATGACTTTCCCAATACAAAAGTTCACCGGAGATGACTTTCCCAATACAAAAGTTCACCGGAGATGACTTTTCCCATACAAAAGTTCACCGGAGATGACTTTTCCCATACAAAAGTTCACCGGAGATGACTTTCCCAATACAAAAGTTCACCGGAGATGACTTTCCCAATACAAAAGTTCACCGGAGATGACTTTTCCCATACAAAAGTTCACCGGAGATGACTTTCCCAATACAAAAGTTCACCGGAGATGACTTTCCCAATACAAAAGTTCACCGGAGATGACTTTTCCCATACAAAAGTTCACCGGAGATGACTTTCCCAATACAAAAGTTCACCGGAGATGACTTTTCCCATACAAAAGTTCACCGGAGATGACTTTCCCAATACAAAAGTTCACCGGAGATGACTTTCCCAATACAAAAGTTCACCGGGCATGACTTTCCCAATACAAAAGTTCACCGGAGATGACTTTCCCAATACAAAAGTTCACCGGGCATGACTTTCCCAAAACAAAAGTTCACCGGAGATGACTTTCCCAATACAAAAGTTCACCGGAGATGACTTTTCCCATACAAAAGTTCACCGGAGATGACTTTCCCAATACAAAAGTTCACCGGAGATGACTTTTCCCATACAAAAGTTCACCGGAGATGACTTTCCCAATACAAAAGTTCACCGGAGATGACTTTTCCCATACAAAAGTTCACCGGAGATGACTTTCCCAATACAAAAGTTCACCGGAGATGACTTTTCCCATACAAAAGTTCACCGGAGATGACTTTCCCAATACAAAAGTTCACCGGAGATGACTTTTCCCATACAAAAGTTCACCGGAGATGACTTTTCCCATACAAAAGTTCACCGGAGATGACTTTTCCCATACAAAAGTTCACCGGAGATGACTTTCCCAATACAAAAGTTCACCGGGCATGACTTTCCCAATACAAAAGTTCACCGGAGATGACTTTTCCCATACAAAAGTTCACCGGAGATGACTTTCCCAATACAAAAGTTCACCGGAGATGACTTTTCCCATACAAAAGTTCAGCGGAGATGACTTTCCCAATACAAAAGTTCACCGGAGATGACTTTTCCCATACAAAAGTTCACCGGAGATGACTTTCCCAATACAAAAGTTCACCGGAGATGACTTTTCCCATACAAAAGTTCACCGGAGATGACTTTCCCAATACAAAAGTTCACTGGAGATGACTTTCCCAATATAAAAGTTCACCGGGCATGACTTTCCCAATACAAAAGTTCACCGGGCACGACTTTCCCAATACAAAAGTTCACCGGAGATGACTTTCCCAATACAAAAGTTCACCGGAGATGACTTTTCCCATACAAAAGTTCACCGGAGATGACTTTTCCCATACAAAAGTTCACCGGAGATGACTTTTCCCATACAAAAGTTCACCGGAGATGACTTTCCCAATACAAAAGTTCACCGGGCATGACTTTCCCAATACAAAATTCACCGGAGATGACTTTTCCCATACAAAAGTTCACCGGAGATGACTTTCCCAATACAAAAGTTCACCGGAGATGACTTTTCCCATACAAAAGTTCACCGGAGATGACTTTTCCCATACAAAAGTTCACCGGAGATAACTTTTCCCATACAAAAGTTCACCGGGCATGACTTTCCCAATACAAAAGTTCACCGGGCATGACTTTCCCAATACAAAAGTTCACCGGAGATGACTTTCCCAATACAAAAGTTCACCGGAGATGACTTTCCCAATACAAAAGATCACCGGAGATGACTTTCCCAATACAAAAGTTCACCGGAGATGACTTTTCCCATACAAAAGTTCACCGGAGATGACTTTTCCCATACAAAAGTTCACCGGGCATGACTTTCCCATACAAAAGTTCACCGGAGATGACTTTTCCCATACAAAAGTTCACCGGAGATGACTTTTCCCATACAAAAGTTCACCGGAGATTACTTTCCCAATATAAAAGTTCACCGGGCATGACTTTCCCAATACAAAAGTTCACCGGGCATGACTTTCCCAATACAAAAGTTCACCGGGCATGACTTTCCCAATACAAAAGTTCACCGGAGATGACTTTTCCCATACATAAGTTCACCGGAGATGACTTTCCCAATACAAAAGTTCACCGGAGATGACTTTTCCCATACAAAAGTTCACCGGAGATGACTTTCCCAATATAAAAGTTCACCGGGCATGACTTTCCCAATACAAAAGTTCACCGGGCATGACTTTCCCAATACAAAAGTTCACCGGGCACGACTTTCCCAATACAAAAGTTCACCGGAGATGACTTTCCCAATACAAAAGTTCACCGGAGATGACTTTTCCCATACAAAAGTTCACCGGAGATGACTTTTCCCATACAAAAGTTCACCGGAGATGACTTTCCCAATACAAAAGTTCACCGGGCATGACTTTCCCAATACAAAAGTTCACCGGAGATGACTTTTCCCATACAAAAGTTCACCGGAGATGACTTTCCCAATACAAAAGTTCACCGGAGATGACTTTTCCCATACAAAAGTTCACCGGAGATGACTTTTCCCATACAAAAGTTCACCGGAGATGACTTTTCCCATACAAAAGTTCACCGGAGATGACTTTCCCAATACAAAAGTTCACCGGGCATGACTTTCCCAATACAAAAGTTCACCGGAGATGACTTTCCCAATACAAAAGTTCACCGGAGATGACTTTCCCAATACAAAAGTTCACCGGAGATGACTTTCCCAATACAAAAGTTCACCGGGCATGACTTTCCCAATACAAAAGTTCACCGGAGATGACTTTCCCAATACAAAAGTTCACCGGGCATGACTTTCCCAATTCAAAAGTTCACCGGGCATGACTTTTCCCGCACAAAAGTTCACCGGAGATGACTTTCCCAATACAAAAGTTCACCGGAGATGACTTTCCCAATATAAAAGTTCACCGGGCATGACTTTCCCAATACAAAAGTTCACCGGAGATGACTTTTCCCATACAAAAGTTCACCGGAGATGACTTTCCCAATACAAAAGTTCACCGGAGATGACTTTTCCCATACAAAAGTTCACCGGAGATGACTTTTCCCATACAAAAGTTCACCGGAGATGACTTTCCCAATACAAAAGTTCACCGGAGATGACTTTCCCAATACAAAAGTTCACCGGGCACGACTTTCCCAATACAAAAGTTCACCGGAGATGACTTTCCCAATATAAAAGTTCACCGGGCATGACTTTCCCAATACAAAAGTTCACCGGGCACGACTTTCCCAATACAAAAGTTCACCGGGCATGACTTTCCCAATACAAAAGTTCACCGGAGATGACTTTTCCCATACAAAAGTTCACCGGAGATGACTTTCCCAATACAAAAGTTCACCGGAGATGACTTTCCCAATACAAAAGTTCACCGGAGATGACTTTCCCAATACAAAAGTTCACCGGAGATGACTTTTCCCATACGAAAGTTCACCGGAGATGACTTTCCCAATACAAAAGTTCACCGGAGATGACTTTCCCAATACAAAAGTTCACCGGGCATAACTTTCCCACTACAAAAGTTCACCGGGCACGACTTTCCCAATACAAAAGTTCACCGGGCATGACTTTCCCAATACAAAAGTTCACCGGGCATGACTTTCCCAATACAAAAGTTCACCGGAGATGACTTTTCCCACACAAAAGTTCACCGGAGATGACTTTCCCAATACAAAAGTTCACCGGAGATGACTTTTCCCATACAAAAGTTCACCGGAGATGACTTTCCCAATACAAAAGTTCACCGGAGATGACTTTCCCAATACAAAAGTTCACCGGAGATGACTTTCCCAATACAAAAGTTCACCGGAGATGACTTTTCCCATACAAAAGTTCACCGGAGATGACTTTTCCCATACAAAATTCACCGGGCATGACTTTCCTATACAAAAGTTCACCGGAGATGACTTTTCCCATACAAAAGTTCACCGGAGATGACTTTTCCCATACAAAAGTTCACCGGAGATGACTTTCCCAATATAAAAGTTCACCGGGCATGACTTTCCCAATACAAAAGTTCACCGGGCATGACTTTCCCAATACAAAAGTTCACCGGGCATGACTTTCCCAATACAAAAGTTCACCGGAGATGACTTTTCCCATACAAAAGTTCACCGGAGATGACTTTCCCAATACAAAAGTTCACCGGAGATGACTTTCCCAATACAAAAGTTCACCGGAGATGACTTTCCCAATACAAAAGTTCACCGGAGATGACTTTTCCCATACAAAAGTTCACCGGAGATGACTTTCCCAATACAAAAGTTCACCGGAGATGACTTTTCCCATACAAAAGTTCACCGGAGATGACTTTCCCAATACAAAAGTTCACCGGGCATGACTTTCCCAAAACAAAAGTTCACCGGGCATGACTTTCCCAATACAAAAGTTCACCGGAGATGACTTTTCCCATACAAAAGTTCACCGGAGATGACTTTCCCAATACAAAAGTTCACCGGAGATGACTTTTCCCATACAAAAGTTCACCGGAGATGACTTTCCCAATACAAAAGTTCACCGGAGATGACTTTCCCAACACAAAAGTTCACCGGGCATGACTTTCCCAATACAAAAGTTCACCGGAGATGACTTCCCAATACAAAAGTTCACCGGGCACGACTTTCCCAATACAAAAGTTCACCGGAGATTACTTTCCCAATACAAAAGTTCACCGGGCATGACTTTCCCAATACAAAAGTTCACCGGGCATGACTTTCCCAATACAAAAGTTCACCGGAGATGACTTTCCCAATACAAAAGTTCACCGGGCATGACTTTCCCAATACAAAAGTTCACCGGAGATGACTTTCCCAATATAAAAGTTCACCGGGCATGACTTTCCCAATACAAAAGTTCACCGGGCATGACTTTCCCAATACAAAAGTTCACCGGAGATGACTTTTCCCATACAAAAGTTCACCGGAGATGACTTTCCCAATACAAAAGTTCACCGGGCATGACTTTCCCAATACAAAAGTTCACCGGAGATGACTTTTCCCATACAAAAGTTCACCGGAGATGACTTTTCCCAATACAAAAGTTCACCGGAGATGACTTTTCCCATACAAAAGTTCACCGGAGATGACTTTCCCAATACAAAAGTTCACCGGAGATGACTTTCCCAATACAAAAGTTCACCGGGCATGACTTTCCCAATACAAAAGTTCACCGGAGATGATTTTTCCCATACAAAAGTTCACCGGAGATGACTTTCCCAATACAATAGTTCACCGGAGATGACTTTTCCCATACAAAAGTTCACCGGGCATGACTTTTCCCATACAAAAGTTCACCGGAGATGACTTTTCCCATACAAAAGTTCACCGGAGATGACTTTCCCAATACAAAAGTTCACCGGGCATGACTTTCCCGATACAAAAGTTCACCGGAGATGACTTTTCCCATACAAAAGTTCACCGGAGATGACTTTCCCAATACTAAAGTTCACCGGGCATGACTTTCCCAATACAAAAGTTCACCGGAGATGACTTTCCCAATACAAAAGTTCACCGGGCATGACTTTCCCATTACAAAAGTTCACCGGGCATGACTTTCCCAATACAAAAGTTCACCAGGCATGACTTTCCCAATACAAAAGTTCACCGGAGATGACTTTCCCAATACAAAAGTTCACCGGGCAAGACTTTCCCAATACAAAAATTCACCGGAGATGACTTTCCCAATACAAAAGTTCACCGAAGATGACTTTCCCAATACAAAAGTTCACCGGGCATGACTTTCCCAATACAAAAGTTCACCGGGCACGACTTTCCCAATACAAAAGTTCACCGGGCATGACTTTCCCAATACAAAAGTTCACCAGGCATGACTTTCCCAATACAAAAGTTCACCGGAGATGACTTTCCCAATACAAAAGTTCACCGGGCAAGACTTTCCCAATACAAAAATTCACCGGAGATGACTTTCCCAATACAAAAGTTCACCGGAGATGACTTTCCCAATACAAAAGTTCACCGGGCATGACTTTCCCAATACAAAAGTTCACCGGGCACGACTTTCCCAATACAAAAGTTCACCGGGCATGACTTTCCCAATACAAAAGTTCACCGGGCATGACTTTCCCAATACAAAAGTTCACCGGAGATGACTTTTCCCATACAAAAGTTCACCGGAGATGACTTTCCCAATACAAAAGTTCACCGGAGATGACTTTTCCCATACAAAAGTTCACCGGAGATGACTTTCCCAATACAAAAGTTCACCGGAGATGACTTTCCCAATACAAAAGTTCACCGGAGATGACTTTTCCAGTACAAAAGTTCACCGGAGATGACTTTTCCCATACAAAAGTTCACCGGAGATGACTTTTCCCATACAAAAGTTCACCGGGCATGACTTTCCCATACAAAAGTTCACCGGAGATGACTTTTCCCATACAAAAGTTCACCGGAGATGACTTTTCCCATACAAAAGTTCACCGGAGATGAGTTTCCCAATATAAAAGTTCACCGGGTATGACTTTCCCAATACAAAAGTTCACCGGGCATGACTTTCCCAATACAAAAGTTCACCGGGCATGACTTTCCCAATACAAAAGTTCACCGGAGATGACTTTTCCCATACAAAAGTTCACCGGAGATGACTTTCCCAATACAAAAGTTCACCGGAGATGACTTTCCCAATACAAAAGTTCACCGGAGATGACTTTCCCAATACAAAAGTTCACCGGAGATGACTTTTCCCATACAAAAGTTCACCGGAGATGACTTTCCCAATACAAAAGTTCACCGGAGATGACTTTTCCCATACAAAAGTTCACCGGAGATGACTTTCCCAATACAAAAGTTCACCGGGCATGACTTTCCCAAAACAAAAGTTCACCGGGCATGACTTTCCCAATACAAAAGTTCACCGGAGATGACTTTTCCCATACAAAAGTTCACCGGAGATGACTTTCCCAATACAAAAGTTCA
Organism: Musca autumnalis; assembly: GCF_047663935.1. Lineage (NCBI taxonomy): Eukaryota > Metazoa > Arthropoda > Insecta > Diptera > Muscidae > Musca > Musca autumnalis. Next base: position 48,360 of record NW_027411858.1, on the reverse strand, counting down.
CCGGAGATGACTTTTCCCATACAAAAGTTCACCGGAGATGACTTTCCCAATACAAAAGTTCACCGGAGATGACTTTCCCAATACAAAAGTTCACCGGGCATGACTTTCCCAATACAAAAGTTCACCGGAGATGACTTTCCCAATACAAAAGTTCACCGGGCACGACTTTCCCAATACAAAAGTTCACCGGAGATTACTTTCCCAATACAAAAGTTCGCCGGGCATGACTTTCCCAATATAAAAGTTCACCGGGCATGACTTTCCCAATACAAAAGTTCACCGGAGATGACTTTCCCAATATAAAAGTTCACCGGGCATGACTTTCCCAATACAAAAGTTCACCGGGCATGACTTTCCCAATACAAAAGTTCACCGGAGATGACTTTTCCCATACAAAAGTTCACCGGAGATGACTTTCCCAATACAAAAGTTCACCGGGCATGACTTTCCCAATACAAAAGTTCACCGGAGATGACTTTTCCCATACAAAAGTTCACCGGAGATGACTTTCCCAATACAAAAGTTCACCGGAGATGACTTTTCCCAATACAAAAGTTCACCGGAGATGACTTTTCCCATACAAAAGTTCACCGGAGATGACTTTCCCAATACAAAAGTTCACCGGAGATGACTTTCCCAATACAAAAGTTCACCGGGCATGACTTTCCCAATACAAAAGTTCACCGGAGATGACTTTTCCCATACAAAAGTTCACCGGAGATGACTTTCCCAATACAAAAGTTCACCGGAGATGACTTTTCCCATACAAAAGTTCACCGGGCATGACTTTTCCCATACAAAAGTTCACCGGAGATGACTTTTCCCATACAAAAGTTCACCGGAGATGACTTTCCCAATACAAATGTTCACCGGGCATGACTTTCCCGATACAAAAGTTCACCGGAGATGACTTTTCCCATACAAAAGTTCACCGGAGATGACTTTCCCAATACAAAAGTTCACCGGGCATGACTTTCCCAATACAAAAGTTCACCGGAGATGACTTTTCCCATACAAAAGTTCACCGGAGATGACTTTCCCAATACAAAAGTTCACCGGAGATGACTTTTCCCAATACAAAAGTTCACCGGAGATGACTTTTCCCATACAAAAGTTCACCGGAGATGACTTTCCCAATAAAAAAGTTCACCGGAGATGACTTTCCCAATACAAAAGTTCACCGGGCATGACTTTCCCAATACAAAAGTTCACCGGAGATGACTTTCCCAATACAAAAGTTCACCGGAGATGACTTTTCCCATACAAAAGTTCATCGGAGATGACTTTCCCAATACAAAAGTTCACCGGAGATGACTTTCCCAATACAAAAGTTCACCGGAGATGACTTTCCCAATACAAAAGTTCACCGGAGATGACTTTCCCAATACAAAAGTTCACCGGAGATGACTTTTCCCATACAAAAGTTCACCGGAGATGACTTTCCCAATACAAAAGTTCACCGGAGATGACTTTTCCCATACAAAAGTTCACCGGAGATGACTTTCCCAATACAAAAGTTCACCGGAGATGACTTTCCCAATACAAAAGTTCACCGGAGATGACTTTTCCCATACAAAAGTTCACCGGAGATGACTTTCCCAATACAAAAGTTCACCGGAGATGACTTTTCCCATACAAAAGTTCACCGGAGATGACTTTCCCAATACAAAAGTTCACCGGAGATGACTTTCCCAATATAAAAGTTCAGCGGGCATGACTTTCCCAATACAAAAGTTCACCGGGCATGACTTTCCCAATACAAAAGTTCACCGGAGATGACTTTTCCCATACAAAAGTTCACCGGAGATGACTTTCCCAATACAAAAGTTCACCGGAGATGACTTTTCCCATACAAAAGTTCACCGGAGATGACTTTCCCAATACAAAAGTTCACCGGAGATGACTTTCCCAATACAAAAGTTCACCGGGCATGACTTTCCCAATACAAAAGTTCACCGGAGATGACTTTCCCAATACAAAAGTTCACCGGAGATGACTTTTCCCATACAAAAGTTCACCGGAGATGACTTTTCCAATACAAAAGTTCACCGGAGATGACTTTTCCCATACAAAAGTTCACCGGAGATGACTTTTCCCATACAAAAGTTCACCGGAGATGACTTTCCCAATACAAAAGTTCACCGGGCATGACTTTCCCAATACAAAAGTTCACCGGAGATGACTTTTCCCATACAAAAGTTCACCGAAGATGACTTTCCCAATACAAAAGTTCACCGGAGATGACTTTTCCCAATACAAAAGTTCACCGGAGATGACTTTTCCCATACAAAAGTTCACCGGAGATGACTTTCCCAATACAAAAGTTCACCGGAGATGACTTTCCCAATACAAAAGTTCACCGGGCTTGACTTTCCCAATACAAATGTTCACCGGAGATGACTTTTCCCATACAAAAGTTCACCGGAGATGACTTTCCCAATACAAAAGTTCACCGGAGATGACTTTTCCCATACAAAAGTTCACCGGGCATGATTTTTCCCATACAAAAGTTCACCGGAGATGACTTTTCCCATACAAAAGTTCACCGGAGATGACTTTCCCAATACAAAAGTTCACCGGAGATGACTTTCCCAATACAAAAGTTCACCGGGCATGACTTTTCCCATACAAAAGTTCACCGGAGATGACTTTCCCAATAAAAAAGTTCACCGGAGATGACTTTTCCCAATACAAAAGTTCACCGGAGATGACTTTTCCCATACAAAAGTTCACCGGAGATGACTTTCCCAATACAAAAGTTCACCGGAGATGACTTTCCCAATACAAAAGTTCACCGGGCACGACTTTCCCAATACAAAAGTTCACCGGAGATGACTTTCCCAATACAAAAGTTCACCGGGCATGACTTTCCCAATATAAAAGTTCACCGGAGATGACTTTCCCAATACAAAAGTTCACCGGAGATGACTTTTCCCATACAAAAGTTCACCGGAGATGACTTTCCCAATACAAAAGTTCACCGGAGATGACTTTTCCCATACAAAAGTTCACCGGAGATGACTTTCCCAATACAAAAGTTCACCGGAGATGACTTTTCCCATACAAAAGTTCACCGGAGATGACTTTCCCAATACAAAAGTTCACCGGGCATGACTTTCCCAAAACAAAAGTTCACCGAGCATGACTTTCCCAATACAAAAGTTCACCGGAGATGACTTTCCCAATACAAAAGTTCACCGGAGATGACTTTTCCCATACAAAAGTTCACCGGAGATGACTTTCCCAATACAAAAGTTCACCGGAGATGACTTTCCCAATACAAAAGTTCACCGGGCATGACTTTCCCAATACAAAAGTTCACCGGAGATGACTTTCCCAATACAAAAGTTCACCGGGCATGACTTTCCCAAAACAAAAGTTCACCGGAGATGACTTTCCCAATACAAAAGTTCACCGGAGATGACTTTTCCCATACAAAAGTTCGCCGGAGATGACTTTCCCAATACAAAAGTTCACCGGAGATGACTTTTCCCATACAAAAGTTCACCGGAGATGACTTTCCCAATACAAAAGTTCACCGGAGATGACTTTTCCCATACAAAAGTTCACCGGAGATGACTTTCCCAATACAAAAGTTCACCGGAGATGACTTTTCCCATACAAAAGTTCACCGGAGATGACTTTCCCAATACAAAAGTTCACCGGAGATGACTTTTCCCATACAAAAGTTCACCGGAGATGACTTTTCCCATACAAAAGTTCACCGGAGATGACTTTTCCCATACAAAAGTTCACCGGAGATGACTTTCCCAATACAAAAGTTCACCGGGCATGACTTTCCCAATACAAAAGTTCACCGGAGATGACTTTTCCCATACAAAAGTTCACCGGAGATGACTTTCCCAATACAAAAGTTCACCGGAGATGACTTTTCCCATACAAAAGTTCACCGGAGATGACTTTCCCAATACAAAAGTTCACCGGAGATGACTTTTCCCATACAAAAGTTCACCGGAGATGACCTTCCTAATACAAAAGTTCACCGGAGATGACTTTTCCCATACAAAAGTTCACCGGAGATGACTTTCCCAATACAAAAGTTCACCGGAGATGACTTTCCCAATATAAAAGTTCACCGGGCATGACTTTCCCAATACAAAAGTTCACCGGGCACGACTTTCCCAATACAAAAGTTCACCGGAGATGACTTTCCCAATACAAAAGTTCACCGGAGATGACTTTTCCCATACAAAAGTTCACCGGAGATGACTTTTCCCATACAAAAGTTCACCGGAGATGACTTTTCCCATACAAAAGTTCACCGGAGATGACTTTCCCAATACAAAAGTTCACCGGGCATGACTTTCCCAATACAAAAGTTCACCGGAGATGACTTTTCCCATACAAAAGTTCACCGGAGATGACTTTCCCAATACAAAAGTTCACCGGAGATGACTTTTCCCATACAAAAGTTCACCGGAGATGACTTTTCCCCTACAAAAGTTCACCGGAGATGACTTTTCCCATACAAAAGTTCACCGGGCATGACTTTCCCAATACAAAAGTTCACCGGGCATGACTTTCCCAATACAAAAGTTCACCGGGCACGACTTTCCCAATACAAAAGTTCACCGGAGATGACTTTCCCAATATAAAAGTTCACCGGGCATGACTTTTCCCATACAAAAGTTCACCGGAGATGACTTTCCCAATACAAAAGTTCACCGGAGATGACTTTTCCCATACAAAAGTTCACCGGAGATGACTTTCCCAATACAAAAGTTCACCGGAGATGACTTTCCCAATACAAAAGTTCACCGGAGATGACTTTCCCAATACAAAAGTTCACCGGAGATGACTTTCCCAATACAAAAGTTCACCGGGCATGACTTTCCCAATACAAAAGTTCACCGGAGATGACTTTTCCCATACAAAAGTTCACCGGAGATGACATTCCCAATACAAAAGTTCACCGGAGATGACTTTTCCCATACAAAAGTTCACCGGAGATGACTTTCCCAATACAAAAGTTCACCGGAGATGACTTTTCCCATACAAAAGTTCACCGGAGATGACTTTCCCAATACAAAAGTTCACCGGGCATGACTTTCCCAAAACAAAAGTTCACCGGGCATGACTTTCCCAATACAAAAGTTCACCGGAGATGACTTTCCCAATACAAAAGTTCACCGGAGATGACTTTCCCAATACAAAAGTTCACCGGAGATGACTTTTCCCATACAAAAGTTCACCGGAGATGACTTTCCCAATACAAAAGTTCACCGGAGATGACTTTCCCAATACAAAAGTTCACCGGAGATGACTTTCCCAATATAAAAGTTCACCGGGCATGACTTTCCCAATACAAAAGTTCACCGGGCATGACTTTCCCAATACAAAAGTTCACCGGAGATGACTTTTCCCATACAAAAGTTCACCGGAGATGACTTTCCCAATACAAAAGTTCACCGGAGATGACTTTTCCCATACAAAAGTTCACCGGAGATGATTTTCCCAATACAAAAGTTCACCGGAGATCACTTTCCCAATACAAAAGTTCACCGGAGATGACTTTCCCAATACAAAAGTTCACCGGAGTTGACTTTTCCCATACAAAAGTTCACCGGAGATGACTTTCCCAATACAAAAGTTCACCGGGCATGACTTTCCCAATACAAAAGTTCACCGGAGATGACTTTTCCCATACAAAAGTTCACCGGAGATGACTTTCCCAATACAAAAGTTCACCGGAGATGACTTTCCCAATACAAAAGTACACCGGAGATGACTTTCCCAATACAAAAGTTCACCGGAGATGACTTTTCCCATACAAAAGTTCACCGGAGATGACTTTTCCCATACAAAAGTTCACCGGGCATGACTTTCCCAATACAAAAGTTCACCGGAGATGACTTTTCCCATACAAAAGTTCACCGGAGATGACTTTCCCAAAACAAAAGTTCGCCGGAGATGACTTTTCCCATACAAAAGTTCACCGGAGATGACTCTTCCCATACAAAAGTTCACCGGAGATGACTTTTCCCATACAAAAGTTCACCGGAGATGACTTTTCCCATACAAAAGTTCACCGGGCATGACTTTCCCAATACAAAAGTTCACCGGGCATGACTTTCCCAATACAAAAGTTCACCGGAGATGACTTTCCCAATACAAAAGTTCACCGGAGATGACTTTCCCAATATAAAAGTTCACCGGGCATGACTTTCCCAATACAAAAGTTCACCGGGCACGACTTTCCCAATACAAAAGTTCACCGGAGATGACTTTCCCAATACAAAAGTTCACCGGGCATGACTTTCCCAATACAAAAGTTCACCGGAGTTGACTTTTCCCATACAAAAGTTCACCGGAGATGACTTTCCCAATACAAAAGTTCACCGGAGATGACTTTTCCCATACAAAAGTTCACCGGAGATGACTTTCCCAATACAAAAGTTCACCGGAGATGACTTTCCCAATACAAAAGTTCACCGGAGATGACTTTTCCCATACAAAAGTTTACCGGAGATGACTTTCCCAATACAAAAGTTCACCGGAGATGACTTTTCCCATACAAAAGTTCACCGGAGATGACTTTCACCGGAGATGACTTTTCCAATACAAAAGTTCACCGGGCATGACTTTCCCAATACAAAAGTTCACCGGAGATGACTTTCCCAATATAAAAGTTCACCGGAGATGACTTTCCCAATACAAAAGTTCACCGGAGATGACTTTCCCAATACAAAAGTTCACCGGAGATGACTTTTCCCATACAAAAGTTCACCGGAGATGACTTTTCCCATACAAAAGTTCACCGGAGATGACTTTCCCATACAAAAGTTCACCGGAGATGACTTTCCCAATACAAAAGTTCACCGGAGATGACCTTTCCCATACAAAAGTTCACCGGAGATGACTTTCCCAATACAAAAGTTCACCGGAGATGACTTTCCCAATATAAAAGTTCACCGGAGATGACTTTCCCAATACAAAAGTTCACCGGAGATGACTTTCCCAATATAAAAGTTCACCGGAGATGACTTTCCCAATACAAAAGTTCACCGGAGATGACTTTTCCCATACAAAAGTTCACCGGAGATGACTTTTCCCATACAAAAGTTCACCGGAGATGACTTTCCCAATACAAAAGTTCACCGGAGATGACTTTCCCAATATAAAAGTTCACCGGAGATGACTTTTCCCATACAAAAGTTCACCGGAGATGACTTTCCCAATACAAAAGTTCACCGGAGATGACTTTTCCCATACAAAAGTTCACCGGAGATGACTTTTCCCATACAAAAGTTCACCGGAGATGACTTTCCCAATACAAAAGTTCACCGGAGATGACTTTCCCAATATAAAAGTTCACCGGGCATGACTTTCCCAATACAAAAGTTCACCGGGCATGACTTCCCAATACAAAAGTTCACCGGAGATGACTTTCCCAATATAAAAGTTCACCGGGCATGACTTTCCCAATACAAAAGTTCACCGGAGATGACTTTCCCAATACAAAAGTTCACCGGAGATGACTTTCCCAATATAAAAGTTCACCGGGCATGACTTTCCCAATACAAAAGTTCACCGGAGATGACTTTCCCAATACAAAAGTTCACCGGAGATGACTTTCCCAATACAAAAGTTCACCGGAGATGACTTTCCCAATACAAAAGTTCACCGGGCATGACTTTCCCAATACAAAAGTTCACCGGAGATGACTTTTCCCATACAAAAGTTCACCGGAGATGACTTTCCCAATACAAAATTTCACCGGAGATGACTTTTCCCATACAAAAGTTCACCGGAGATGACTTTTCCCATACAAAAGGTCACCGGAGATGACTTTTCCCATACAAAAGTTCACCGGGCATGACTTTCCCGATACAAAAGTTCACCGGAGATGACTTTTCCCATACAAAAGTTCACCGGGCATGACTTTCCCAATACAAAAGTTCACCGGAGATGACTTTTCCCATACAAAAGTTCACCGGAGATGACTTTCCCAATACAAAAGTTCACCGGAGATGACTTTTCCCATACAAAAGTTCACCGGAGATGACTTTTCCCATACAAAAGTTCACCGGGCATGACTTTCCCAATACAAAAGTTCACCGGAGATGACTTTTCCCATACAAAAGTTCACCGGAGATGACTTTCCCAATACAAAAGTTCACCGGAGATGACTTTCCCAATACAAAAGTTCACCGGAGATGACTTTTCCCATACAAAAGTTCACCGGGCATGACTTTCCCAATACAAAAGTTCACCGGAGATGACTTTTCCCATACAAAAGTTCACCGGAGATGACTTTCCCAATACAAAAGTTCACCGGAGATGACTTTTCCCATACAAAAGTTCACCGGAGATGACTTTTCCCATACAAAAGTTCACCGGAGATGACTTTCCCAATACAAAAGTTCACCGGAGATGACTTTCCCAATACAAAAGTACACCGGGCACGACTTTCCCAATACAAAAGTTCACCGGAGATGACTTTCCCCATACAAAAGTTCACCGGGCATGACTTTCCCAATACAAAAGTTCACCGGAGATGACTTTTCCCATACAAAAGTTCACCGGGCATGACTTTCCCAATACAAAAGTTCACCGGAGATGACTTTCCCAATACAAAAGTTCACCGGGCATGACTTTCCCAATACAAAAGTTCACCGGAGATGACTTTTCCCATATAAAAGTTCACCGAGCACGACTTTCCCAATACAAAAGTTCACCGGAGATGACTTTCCCAATATAAAAGTTCACCGGGCATGACTTTCCCAATACAAAAGTTCACCGGGCACGACTTTCCCAATACAAAAGTTCACCGGAGATGACTTTTCCCATACAAAAGTTCACCGGAGATGACTTTCCCAATACAAAAGTTCACCGGAGATGACTTTCCCAATACAAAAGTTCACCGGAGATGACTTTTCCCATACAAAAGTTCACCGGAGATGACTTTTCCCATACAAAAGTTCACCGGAGATGACTTTTCCCATACAAAAGTTCACCGGGCATGACTTTCCCAATACAAAAGTTTGTAGGTGCATACTTTACAATGTTTGTACTTGTAAACTTACATCACCTTTTCTTTGAATTTTAAATTGACAGAAAAATACTTTTTTCATTTTGAAATTATAATTTTCAGTTCTTGTATTTCATTCGAACCAAATATACGTTTTGTTACTTTTTTATAAATGTGCCTTTGTTTCAATTAAAAAATACATAAACCTCGCACATTAATTGGTGACCTCGCGTTTTAAATCGTTGAATACAAAAACCAAATACAAAACTAGTGTAACAATGCCCTCGGAAAATTCGGATCAATTAGCAGATGGTCGGAATGAAAATTCTCAAGCCCGTAATGTTGCTGCTTCTAGTGTCCACAAGCTGCCTCCATTCTGGAAAGAAAATCCAAAACTATGGTTTATGCAGGTTGAAGCTATTTTTGCAATTTCTGGTATCACTCGCGATGAGACCAAATTCCAATATGTTGTAGCAAATATCGATTCAAATTTTCTTCCTCACATTTGTGATATTTTGGAATCCCCTCCTGCTGATGGTAGATTTGTTGCCGTTAAAAATCGCCTTATGGAAACATTTTCCGAATCTCAGGAATCAAAACTCCGCAGACTGCTGAAAAATCAAGAATTAGGAGACCAAAAGCCATCGCATTTCTTGCAAATTATGAAAAATCTTGCTTCTGGTCAATTAAATGACGCTGTTCTCAAGACACTCTTTTTGGAACAACTTCCAGAAGATGTTCGGTCTATTTTAACAATAAGTCAAGTAAGTGATTTGCCTTCGTTAGCTCTGCAAGCAGATAAGATCATGAGCCTACGTTCGCCACAACTTTATGAAGTAACTGCTGCAGCTGGCAATATTGATCTGACCAAAATATCCCGTCAAATTGAAGCTTTAGAAAAGAAATTCAACAACTTTTCTAGAAACCGCTCTCAGACTCGTTCAGACACAGGTAGTAACAGCAAGTCGCGTAACAGAAGTAAGTCACGACGCAGAGACTGGTGTTGGTACCATAATCGGTTTGCTGAAAAGGCAACAAAATGCGAGTCCCCATGCTCTTTCTCAAAAAACTAGAGGACCACTCGGAAGTTGCGACAATTCCAGATTACAGTGGTATCTCGTGTCGCCTTTTTGTTAGAGATAAGCTTTCCAACAGAGATTTTTTAATTGACACCGGAGCCGATGTGTCTGTAATTCCTCCGAACTTCAAGACTTCAAAAACGTCAGACTGTGGTATTAAAATTTTTGCTGCAAATGGTTCTTCAATTCGTACTTTCGGTCAGAAAATTATGCATTTAGATTTCGGATTACGCAGAAATTTTTCTTGGACCTTTATTATAGCAGATGTTACAAAACCCATTATTGGTTCTGATTTTTTAAAACATTTTCATCTTCTTCCTGATCTTAAGCGTAAAGCATTGATTGTTGGCAAAACTGATCTGCAAGTTTCAGCGAAAATTTCTAAATCTCCGTCACTAGGAATAACAACTTTGGTGAAAAATGAATCTGTTTACAACAAATTGTTAATGAAGTATCCAGATGTCTATCAAGCCTCCACTCTTCCTGGAATTAAAACGGAACATGGAATATATCATCATATTGAAACGACTGGACCACCCGTACATGCAAAACCACGGCGCTTAGATCAAAATCGTTTTAAAATTGCCAAAAAAGATTTTGAGTATATGCTCGAACATGGGATTATTAGATCATCAAGTAGTAATTGGTCGAATCCTCTTCATATGGTTCCCAAGAAAAATGGTGAGTGGAGATGTGTTGGAGATTACCGATTTTTAAATAAAATTACGGTACCTGATCGTTATCCAATACCTTTTATCACTGATGCCAACATTAACTTAGCCGGTAGCTGCATATTTTCAAAGTTGGATTTGGCGCGCGCGTTCTATCAAATCCCTGTATTTCCTGACGACGTACCAAAAACTGCTATCGCTACTCCATTTGGTTTATACGAATTTGTCAAAATGCCGTTCGGATTGCGAAATGCCGCCCAAAGTTTCCAACGTTTAATGGATGAAGTACTACGTGGTTTACCTTTTGTATTTGTCTACATTGATGATGTCCTTATATTTTCAAAATCGCCTGCTGAACATTTGGAGCATCTGAAGATTGTTTTTGAGAGGTTTCAGAAATATGGCATTGTCGTCAATCAAGGTAAATGTTCTTTCGGTAATAGTGAAATCGATTTTCTTGGTTTCCGAATATCATCAACTGGAATGCAACCCATTCGAAGCAAAGTGATGAAATTGTAAGTATCCCTAAGCCTTCGACTATAAAGGACTTAAGACGCTTTCTCGGAATGGTAAACTTTTATAGAAGATTTTTAACCTAATGCAGCGACAGAACAAGCCCCACTAAACCAACTTCTCAAGAATGTAGTTAAAAATGATAAACGACCTGTTATTTGGACTAAGGAAGCGGAAAAATCATTTTTGCAATGTAAGTCAAGCTTATCAAATGCAGTGTTGTTATTTCATCCCGCTAGTGATGCAGAATTATCCATTAAAGTAGATGCATCAGATTTTGCTTTAGGTGCTGTTTTGGAACAACGAATAAATGGTGAGTTACAACCATTATCTTTCTTTACCAAGAAGCTAAGCAAAACTCAGCAACGCTATAGTACTTACGATCGAGAACTATTAGCGATTTATGAAGCTGTTAAGTATTTTCGGGACTACGTAGAAGGCCGTTCGTTTTCAATCTATACTGATCACAAGCCACTAATTTACGCCTTTTCTCAAAAGCCAGAAAAAGCAAGCCCTCGTCAACTACGACAATTAAACTTTATTGGCCAATTTTCAACGGATTTGAGGTACATTAAGGGTAATGAAAACATCGTTGCAGATACACTCTCCCGTGTAGAATCATTATCATTATTGGATTTTGAAGAACTTTCAAAACTTCAACAAAGCGATCAAGAACTTCAAGATTTGTTAAAATCCAAAACATCAATGAATTTACAACTCATTACAATTCCTGCCTCAAATACGAAGATATATTGTGACGTCTCTCAAGCTAATAATCCAAGACATATGTTCCAGTTCAATTGCGAAAATCAATATTCTATGGTTTACACAATTTATCTCATCCTGGTTCAAGATCTTCCGTAAAACTTGACACTGAACGTTATTGCTGGCCTTTCATGAAAAGAGATTGTGTGCAGTGGACGAAATCTTGTCAGTATTGTCAACGATCAAAAATAACTCGCCATACAAAAAGTTCTATCGGGACATTTCCATTATCATCGCGACGTTTTGCTGATGTGCACTTAGATATAGTTGGCCCATTTCCACTATCAGATGGTCATCGCTATATTCTTACCTGCATTGATCGATTTACCCGATGGATGGAAGCAATACCAATGCCGAATATTACAGCGGAAACTGTGTCCCAAAGTTTCTTAAATGGCTGGGTATCTCGTTTTGGTCCACCAGATATTGTTCACACAGACAGAGGACGTCAGTTCACATCGAATACTTTTCGGAATCTATTAAAGTTGTTAGGAACTCGATTAAAACATTCGACTTCTTATCATCCACAATCGAACGGATTAGTTGAACGTCTTCACAGAACTCTTAAATCCGCATTGATATGCCACAACAAAACTCAATGGACAAGGTCTTTTGCCTTTAGTATTGCTAGGGTTAAGAACTTCGGTAAAAGATGCAATTAATTGCTCTCCAGCTGAAATGGTATATGGCGAAACACTTCATGTTCCTGGTCAAATGTTCACCGAAAGTAATGTCGTTCTAGATTCAGATGATTTTCTGTTACATCTTCAAACATTAATGTCTGGAATTAAACCCGCAACAACTTCAAATAAGAACAGTTCAAATATATTTATCAACAAGGAATTGAATGTATGTTCCCATGTGTGGATAAGAAGTGATCATGTACTTAAACCTCTTGAGCAAAATTTCATGGACCTTACAGAGTGATCAAAAGATTTCCAAAATATTTTACCCTTCAAATCGGAAGCAAGACAGATAACATCACAATTGATCGACTTAAACCAGCATTTACAGAAATTGAACATTTAGAAATTGATTTAAGTCAACAGATCACCCCTATCAAATCGGAAGAGAAATCTGTATCGTTTTCACTAGGAAGGGGGTAATGTAGGTGCATACTTTACAATGTTTGTACTTGTAAACTTACATCACCTTTTCTTTGAATTTTAAATTGACAGAAAAATACTTTTTTCATTTTGAAATTATAATTTTCAGTTCTTGTATTTCATTCGAACCAAATATACGTTTTGTTACTTTTTTATAAATGTGCTTTGTTTCAATTAAAAAATACATAAACCTCGCACAAGTTCACCGGGCATGACTTTCCCAATACACAAGTTCACCGGAGATGACTTTCCCAATACAAAAGTTCACCGGAGATGACTTTCCCAATATAAAAGTTCACCGGGCATGACTTTCCCAATACAAAAGTTCACCGGGCACGACTTTCCCAATACAAAAGTTCACCGGAGATGACTTTCCCAATACAAAAGTTCACCGGGCATGACTTTCCCAATACAAAAGTTCACCGGAGATGACTTTTCCCATACAAAAGTTCACCGGAGATGACTTTCCCAATACAAAAGTTAACCGGGCATGACTTTCCCAATACAAAAGTTCACCGGAGATGACTTTCCCAATACAAAAGTTCACCGGAGATGACTTTCCCAATATAAAAGTTCACCGGGCATGACTTTCCCAATACAAAAGTTCACCGGAGATGACTTTCCCAATACAAAAGTTCACCGGAGATGACTTTCCCAATACAAAAGTTCACCGGAGATGACTTTCCCAATACAAAAGTTCACCGGGCATGACTTTCCCAATACAAAAGTTCACCGGAGATGACTTTTCCCATACAAAAGTTCACCGGAGATGACTTTCCCAATACAAAATTTCACCGGAGATTACTTTTCCCATACAAAAGTTCACCGGAGATGACTTTTCCCATACAAAAGGTCACCGGAGATGACTTTTCCCATACAAAAGTTCACCGGGCATGACTTTCCCAATACAAAAGTTCACCGGAGATGACTTTTCCCATACAAAAGTTCACCGGAGATGACTTTCCCAATACAAAAGTTCACCGGGCATGACTTTCCCAATATAAAAGTTCACCGGGCATGACTTTCCCAATACAAAAGTTCACCGGGCATGACTTTCCCAATACAAAAGTTCACCGGGCATGACTTTCCCAATACAAAAGTTCACCGGAGATGACTTTCCCAATACAAAAGTTCACCGGAGATGACTTTTCCCATACAAAAGTTCACCGGAGATGACTTTTCCCATACAAAAGTTCACCGGGCATGACTTTCCCAATACAAAAGTTCACCGGAGATGACTTTTCCCATACAAAAGTTCACCGGAGATGACTTTCCCAATACAAAAGTTCACCGGAGATGACTTTTCCCATACAAAAGTTCACCGGAGATGACTTTTCCCATACAAAAGTTCACCGGAGATGACTTTCCCAATACAAAAGTTCACCGGAGATGACTTTCCCAATACAAAAGTACACCGGGCACGACTTTCCCAATACAAAAGTTCACCGGAGATGACTTTCCCAATACAAAAGTTCACCGGGCATGACTTTCCCAATACAAAAGTTCACCGGAGATGACTTTTCCCATACAAAAGTTCACCGGGCATGACTTTCCCAATACAAAAGTTCACCGGAGATGACTTTCCCAATACAAAAGTTCACCGGGCATGACTTTCCCAATACAAAAGTTCACCGGAGATGACTTTTCCCATATAAAAGTTCACCGAGCACGACTTTCCCAATACAAAAGTTCACCGGAGATGACTTTCCCAATATAAAAGTTCACCGGGCATGACTTTCCCAATACAAAAGTTCACCGGGCACGACTTTCCCAATACAAAAGTTCACCGGAGATGACTTTTCCCATACAAAAGTTCACCGGAGATGACTTTCCCAATACAAAAGTTCACCGGAGATGACTTTCCCAATACAAAAGTTCACCGGAGATGACTTTTCCCATACAAAAGTTCACCGGAGATGACTTTTCCCATACAAAAGTTCACCGGAGATGACTTTTCCCATACAAAAGTTCACCGGGCATGACTTTCCCAATACAAAAGTTCACCGGGCATGACTTTCCCAATACACAAGTTCACCGGAGATGACTTTCCCAATACAAAAGTTCACCGGAGATGACTTTCCCAATATAAAAGTTCACCGGGCATGACTTTCCCAATACAAAAGTTCACCGGGCACGACTTTCCCAATACAAAAGTTCACCGGAGATGACTTTCCCAATACAAAAGTTCACCGGGCATGATTTTCCCAATACAAAAGTTCACCGGAGATGACTTTTCCCATACAAAAGTTCACCGGAGATGACTTTCCCAATACAAAAGTTCACCGGAGATGACTTTTCCCATACAAAAGTTCACCGGAGATGACTTTCCCAATACAAAAGTTCACCGGAGATGACTTTCCCAATACAAAAGTTCACCGGAGATGACTTTTCCCATACAAAAGTTCACCGGAGATGACTTTCCCAATACAAAAGTTCACCGGAGATGACTTTTCCCATACAAAAGTTCACCGGAGATGACTTTCCCAATACAAAAGTTCACCGGAGATGACTTTCCCAATACAAAAGTTCACCGGGCATGACTTTCCCAATACAAAAGTTCACCGGAGATGACTTTCCCAATATAAAAGTTCACCGGAGATGACTTTCCCAATACAAAAGTTCACCGGAGATGACTTTCCCAATACAAAAGTTCACCGGAGATGACTTTTCCCATACAAAAGTTCACCGGAGATGACTTTTCCCATACAAAAGTTCACCGGAGATGACTTTCCCATACAAAAGTTCACCGGAGATGACTTTCCCAATACAAAAGTTCACCGGAGATGACCTTTCCCATACAAAAGTTCACCGGAGATGACTTTCCCAATACAAAAGTTCACCGGAGATGTCTTTCCCAATATAAAAGTTCACCGGAGATGACTTTCCCAATACAAAAGTTCACCGGAGATGACTTTCCCAATATAAAAGTTCACCGGAGATGACTTTCCCAATACAAAAGTTCACCGGAGATGACTTTCCCAATACAAAAGTTCACCGGAGATGACTTTTCCCAATACAAAAGTTCACCGGAGATGACTTTCCCAATACAAAAGTTCACCGGAGATGACTTTTCCCATACAAAAGTTCACCGGAGATGACTTTTCCCATACAAAAGTTCACCGGAGATGACTTTCCCAATACAAAAGTTCACCGGAGATGACTTTCCCAATATAAAAGTTCACCGGGCATGACTTTCCCAATACAAAAGTTCACCGGGCATGACTTTCCCAATACAAAAGTTCACCGGAGATGACTTTCCCAATATAAAAGTTCACCGGGCATGACTTTCCCAATACAAAAGTTCACCGGAGATGACTTTCCCAATACAAAAGTTCACCGGAGATGACTTTCCCAATATAAAAGTTCACCGGGCATGACTTTCCCAATACAAAAGTTCACCGGAGATGACTTTCCCAATACAAAAGTTCACCGGAGATGACTTTCCCAATACAAAAGTTCACCGGAGATGACTTTCCCAATACAAAAGTTCACCGGGCATGACTTTCCCAATACAAAAGTTCACCGGAGATGACTTTTCCCATACAAAAGTTCACCGGAGATGACTTTCCCAATACAAAAGTTCACCGGAGATGACTTTTCCCTACAAAAGTTCACCGGAGATGACTTTTCCCATACAAAAGTTCACCGGAGATGACTTTTCCCATACAAAAGTTCACCGGAGATGACTTTTCCCATACAAAAGTTCACCGGGCATGACTTTCCCAATACAAAAGTTCACCGGAGATGACTTTTCCCATACAAAAGTTCACCGGAGATGACTTTCCCAATACAAAAGTTCACCGGAGATGACTTTCCCAATATAAAAGTTCTCCGGGCATGACTTTCCCAATACAAAAGTTCAACGGGCATGACTTTCCCAATACAAAAGTTCACCGGGCATGACTTTCCCAATACAAAAGTTCACCGGAGATGACTTTCCCCATACAAAAGTTCACCGGAGATGACTTTTCCCATACAAAAGTTCACCGGAGATGACTTTTCCCATACAAAAGTTCACCGGGCATGACTTTCCCAATACAAAAGTTCACCGGAGATGACTTTTCCCATACAAAAGTTCACCGGAGATGACTTTCCCAATACAAAAGTTCACCGGAGATGACTTTTCCCATACAAAAGTTCACCGGAGATAACTTTTCCCATACAAAAGTTCACCGGAGATGACTTTCCCAATACAAAAGTTCACCGGAGATGACTTTCCCAATACAAAAGTACACCGGGCACGACTTTCCCAATACAAAAGTTCACCGGAGATGACTTTCCCAATACAAAAGTTCACCGGAGATGACTTTTCCCATACAAAAGTTCACCGGAGATGACTTTTCCCATACAAAAGTTCACCGGAGATGACTTTTCCCATACAAAAGTTCACCGGAGATGACTTTCCCAATATAAAAGTTCACCGGGCATGACTTTCCCAATACAAAAGTTCACCGGGCATGACTTTCCCAATACAAAAGTTCACCGGGCATGACTTTCCCAATACAAAAGTTCACCGGAGATGACTTTTCCCATACAAAAGTTCACCGGAGATGACTTTCCCAATACAAAAGTTCACCGGAGATGACTTTCCCAATACAAAAGTTCACCGGAGATGACTTTTCCCATACAAAAGTTCTCCGGAGATGACTTTCCCAATACAAAAGTTCACCGGAGATGACTTTTCCCATACAAAAGTTCACCGGAGATGAATTTCCCAATACAAAAGTTCACCGGAGATGACTTTCCCAATACAAAAGTTCACCGGAGATGACTTTTCCCATACAAAAGTTCACCGGAGATGACTTTCCCAATACAAAAGTTCACCGGAGATGACTTTTCCCATACAAAAGTTCACCGGAGATGACTTTCCCATACAAAAGTTCACCGGAGATGACTTTCCCAATACAAAAGTTCACCGGAGATGACTTTCCCAATACAAAAGTTCACCGGAGATGACTTTCCCAATATAAAAGTTCACCGGGCATGACTTTCCCAATACAAAAGTTCACCGGGCATGACTTTCCCAATACAAAAGTTCACCGGAGATGACTTTTCCCATACAAAAGTTCACCGGAGATGACTTTCCCAATACAAAAGTTCACCTGAGATGACTTTTCCCATACAAAAGTTCACCGGAGATGACTTTCCCAATACAAAAGTTCACCGGAGATGACTTTCCCAATACAAAAGTTCACCGGAGATGACTTTTCCCATACAAAAGTTCACCGGAGATGACTTTCCCAATACAAAAGTTCACCGGAGATGACTTTCCCAATACAAAAGTTCACCGGAGATGACTTTCCCAATTCAAAAGTTCACCGGAGATGACTTTCCCAATACAAAAGTTCACCGGAGATGACTTTCCCAATATAAAAGTTCACCGGGCATGACTTTCCCAATACAAAAGTTCACCGGGCATGACTTTCCCAATACAAAAGTTCACCGGAGATGACTTTCCCAATATAAAAGTTCACCGGGCATGACTTTCCCAATACAAAAGTTCACCGGAGATGACTTTCCCAATACAAAAGTTTACCGGAGATGACTTTCCCAATATAAAAGTTCACCGGGCATGACTTTCCCAATACAAAAGTTCACCGGAGATGACTTTCCCAATACAAAAGTTCACCGGAGATGA
This sequence comes from Musca autumnalis, assembly GCF_047663935.1. Classification (NCBI taxonomy): domain Eukaryota; kingdom Metazoa; phylum Arthropoda; class Insecta; order Diptera; family Muscidae; genus Musca; species Musca autumnalis. The sequence goes on along the minus strand of NW_027411858.1, from coordinate 29,596 downwards.
CTTTCCCAATAAAAAAGTTCACCGGAGATGACTTTCCCAATACAAAAGTTCACCGGGCATGACTTTCCCAATACAAAAGTTCACCGGAGATGACTTTTCCCATACAAAAGTTCACCGGAGATGACTTTCCCAATACAAAAGTTCACCGGAGATGACTTTTCCCATACAAAAGTTCACCGGAGATGACTTTTCCCATACAAAAGTTCACCGGAGATGACTTTTCCCATACAAAAGTTCACCGGAGATGACTTTTCCCATACAAAAGTTCACCGGGCATGACTTTCCCAATACAAAAGTTCACCGGAGATGACTTTTCCCATACAAAAGTTCACCGGAGATGACTTTCCCAATACAAAAGTTCACCGGAGATGACTTTCCCAATATAAAAGTTCACCGGGCATGACTTTCCCAATACAAAAGTTCACCGGGCATGACTTTCCCAATACAAAAGTTCACCGGGCATGACTTTCCCAATACAAAAGTTCACCGGAGATGACTTTCCCAATACAAAAGTTCACCGGAGATGACTTTTCCCATACAAAAGTTCACCGGAGATGACTTTTCCCATACAAAAGTTCACCGGGCATGACTTTCCCAATACAAAAGTTCACCGGAGATGACTTTTCCCATACAAAAGTTCACCGGAGATGACTTTCCCAATACAAAAGTTCACCGGAGATGACTTTTCCCATACAAAAGTTCACCGGAGATAACTTTTCCCATACAAAAGTTCACCGGAGATGACTTTCCCAATACAAAAGTTCACCGGAGATGACTTTCCCAATACAAAAGTACACCGGGCACGACTTTCCCAATACAAAAGTTCACCGGAGATGACTTTCCCAATACAAAAGTTCACTGGAGATGACTTTTCCCATACAAAAGTTCACCGGAGATGACTTTTCCCATACAAAAGTTCACCGGAGATGACTTTTCCCATACAAAAGTTCACCGGAGATGACTTTCCCAATATAAAAGTTCACCGGGCATGACTTTCCCAATACAAAAGTTCACCGGGCATGACTTTCCCAATACAAAAGTTCACCGGGCATGACTTTCCCAATACAAAAGTTCACCGGGCATGACTTTCCCAATACAAAAGTTCACCGGAGATGACTTTTCCCATACAAAAGTTCACCGGAGATGACTTTCCCAATACAAAAGTTCACCGGAGATGACTTTCCCAATACAAAAGTTCACCGGAGATGACTTTTCCCATACAAAAGTTCACCGGAGATGACTTTCCCAATACAAAAGTTCACCGGAGATGACTTTTCCCATACAAAAGTTCACCGGAGATGAATTTCCCAATACAAAAGTTCACCGGAGATGACTTTCCCAATACAAAAGTTCACCGGAGATGACTTTTCCCATACAAAAGTTCACCGGAGATGACTTTCCCAATACAAAAGTTCACCGGAGATGACTTTTCCCATACAAAAGTTCACCGGAGATGACTTTCCCATACAAAAGTTCACCGGAGATGACTTTCCCAATACAAAAGTTCACCGGAGATGACTTTCCCAATATAAAAGTTCACCGGGCATGACTTTCCCAATACAAAAGTTCACCGGGCATGACTTTCCCAATACAAAAGTTCACCGGAGATGACTTTCCCAATATAAAAGTTCACCGGGCATGACTTTCCCAATACAAAAGTTCACCGGAGATGACTTTTCCCATACAAAAGTTCACCGGGCATGACTTTCCCAATACAAAAGTTCACCGGAGATGACTTTCCCAATATAAAAGTTCACCGGGCATGACTTTCCCAATACAAAAGTTCACCGGAGATGACTTTCCCAATACAAAAGTTCACCGGAGATGACTTTCCCAATATAAAAGTTCTCCGGGCATGACTTTCCCAATACAAAAGTTCACCGGAGATGACTTTCCCAATACAAAAGTTCACCGGAGATGACTTTTCCCATACAAAAGTTCACCGGAGATGACTTTCCCAATACAAAAGTTCACCGGAGATGACTTTTCCCATACAAAAGTTCACCGGAGATGACTTTTCCCATACAAAAGTTCACCGGAGATGACTTTTCCCATACAAAAGTTCACCGGAGATGACTTTTCCCATACAAAAGTTCACCGGGCATGACTTTCCCAATACAAAAGTTCACCGGAGATGACTTTTCCCATACAAAAGTTCACCGGAGATGACTTTCCCAATACAAAAGTTCACCGGAGATGACTTTCCCAATATAAAAGTTCACCGGGCATGACTTTCCCAATACAAAAGTTCACCGGGCATGACTTTCCCAATACAAAAGTTCACCGGGCATGACTTTCCCAATACAAAAGTTCACCGGAGATGACTTTCCCAATACAAAAGTTCACCGGAGATGACTTTTCCCATACAAAAGTTCACCGGAGATGACTTTTCCCATACAAAAGTTCACCGGGCATGACTTTCCCAATACAAAAGTTCACCGGAGATGACTTTTCCCATACAAAAGTTCACCGGAGATGACTTTCCCAATACAAAAGTTCACCGGAGATGATTTTTTCCCATACAAAAGTTCACCGGAGATAACTTTTCCCATACAAAAGTTCACCGGAGATGACTTTCCCAATACAAAAGTTCACCGGAGATGACTTTCCCAATACAAAAGTACACCGGGCACGACTTTCCCAATACAAAAGTTCACCGGAGATGACTTTCCCAATACAAAAGTTCACCGGAGATGACTTTTCCCATACAAAAGTTCACCGGAGATGACTTTTCCCATACAAAAGTTCACCGGAGATGACTTTTCCCATACAAAAGTTCACCGGAGATGACTTTCCCAATATAAAAGTTCACCGGGCATGACTTTCCCAATACAAAAGTTCACCGGGCATGACTTTCCCAATACAAAAGTTCACCGGGCATGACTTTCCCAATACAAAGTTCACCGAGATGACTTTTCCCATACAAAAGTTCACCGGAGATGACTTTCCCAATACAAAAGTTCACCGGAGATGACTTTCCCAATACAAAAGTTCACCGGAGATGACTTTTCCCATACAAAAGTTCACCGGAGATGACTTTCCCAATACAAAAGTTCACCGGAGATGACTTTTCCCATACAAAAGTTCACCGGAGATGAATTTCCCAATACAAAAGTTCACCGGAGATGACTTTCCCAATACAAAAGTTCACCGGAGATGACTTTTCCCATACAAAAGTTCACCGGAGATGACTTTCCAATACAAAAGTTCACCGGAGATGACTTTTCCCATACAAAAGTTCACCGGAGATGACTTTCCCATACAAAAGTTCACCGGAGATGACTTTCCCAATACAAAAGTTCACCGGAGATGACTTTCCCAATACAAAAGTTCACCGGAGATGACTTTCCCAATATAAAAGTTCACCGGGCATGACTTTCCCAATACAAAAGTTCACCGGGCATGACTTTCCCAATACAAAAGTTCACCGGAGATGACTTTTCCCATACAAAAGTTCACCGGAGATGACTTTCCCAATACAAAAGTTCACCTGAGATGACTTTTCCCATACAAAAGTTCACCGGAGATGACTTTCCCAATACAAAAGTTCACCGGAGATGACTTTCCCAATACAAAAGTTCACCGGAGATGACTTTTCCCATACAAAAGTTCACCGGAGATGACTTTCCCAATACAAAAGTTCACCGGAGATGACTTTCCCAATACAAAAGTTCACCGGAGATGACTTTCCCAATACAAAAGTTCACCGGAGATGACTTTCCCAATTCAAAGTTCACCGGAGATGACTTTCCCAATACAAAAGTTCACCGGAGATGACTTTTCCCATACAAAAGTTCACCGGAGATGACTTTCCCAATACAAAAGTTCACCGGAGATGACTTTCCTAATACAAAAGTTCACCGGAGATGACTTTTCCCATACAAAAGTTCACCGGAGATGACTTTCCCAATACAAAAGTTCACCGGAGATGACTTTCCCAATACAAAAGTTCACCGGAGATGACTTTCCCAATACAAAAGTTCACCGGAGATGACTTTTCCCATACAAAAGTTCACCGGAGATGACTTTCCCAATACAAAAGTTCACCGGAGATGACTTTCCCAATACAAAAGTTCACCGGAGATGACTTTCCCAATACAAAAGTTCACCGGAGATGACTTTCCCAATACAAAAGTTCACCGGAGATGACTTTTCCCATACAAAAGTTCACCGGAGATGACTTTTCCCATACAAAAGTTCACCGGAGATGACTTTCCCAATACAAAAGTTCACCGGAGATGACTTTCCCAAAACAAAAGTTCACCGGAGATGACTTTTCCCATACAAAAGTTCACCGGAGATGACTTTTCCCATACATAAGTTCACCGGAGATGACTTTCCCAATACAAAAGTTCACCGGAGATGACTTTCCCAATACAAAAGTTCACCGGAGATGACTTTCCAATACAAAAGTTCACCGGAGATGACTTTCCCAATACAAAAGTTCACCGGAGATGACTTTTCCCATACAAAAGTTCACCGGAGATGACTTTCCCAATATAAAAGTTCACCGGAGATGACTTTCCCAATACAAAAGTTGACCGGAGATGACTTTTCCCATACAAAAGTTCACCGGAGATGACTTTCCCAATACAAAAGTTCACCGGAGATGACTTTCCCAATACAAAAGTTCACCGGAGATGACTTTCCCAATACAAAAGTTCACCGGAGATGACTTTCCCAATACAAAAGTTCACCGGAGATGACTTTCCCAATACAAAAGTTCACCGGAGATGACTTTTCCCATACAAAAGTTCACCGGAGATGACTTTTCCCATACAAAAGTTCACCGGAGATGACTTTCCCAATACAAAAGTTCACCGGAGATGACTTTCCCAATACAAAAGTTCACCGGAGATGACTTTCCCAATATAAAAGTTCACCGGGCATGACTTTCCCAATACAAAAGTTCACCGGGCATGACTTTCCCAATACAAAAGTTCACCGGAGATGACTTTTCCCATACAAAAGTTCACCGGAGATGACTTTCCAATACAAAAGTTCACCGGAGATGACTTTTCCCATACAAAAGTTCACCGGAGATGACTTTCCCAATACAAAAGTTCACCGGAGATGACTTTCCCAATACAAAAGTTCACCGGAGATGACTTTTCCCATACAAAAGTTCACCGGAGATGACTTTCCCAATACAAAAGTTCACCGGAGATGACTTTCCCAATACAAAAGTTCACCGGAGATGACTTTCCCAATACAAAAGTTCACCGGAGATGACTTTCCCAATACAAAAGTTCACCGGAGATGACTTTTCCCATACAAAAGTTCACAGGAGATGACTTTCCCAATACAAAAGTTCACCGGAGATGACTTTCCCAATACAAAAGTTCACCGGAGATGACTTTTCCCATACAAAAGTTCACCGGAGATGACTTTCCCAATACAAAAGTTCACCGGAGATGACTTTCCCAATACAAAAGTTCACCGGAGATGACTTTCCCAATACAAAAGTTCACCGGAGATGACTTTTCCCATACAAAAGTTCACCGGAGATGACTTTCCCATTACAAAAGTTCACCGGAGACGACTTTCCCAATACAAAAGTTCACCGGAGATGACTTTCCCAATACAAAAGTTCACCGGAGATGACTTTCCCAATACAAAAGTTCACCGGAGATGACTTTTCCCATACAAAAGTTCACCGGAGATGACTTTTCCCATACAAAAGTTCACCGGAGATGACTTTCCCCAATACAAAAGTTCACCGGAGATGACTTTCCCAATACAAAAGTTCACCGGAGATGACTTTTCCCATACAAAAGTTCACCGGAGATGACTTTTCCCATACATAAGTTCACCGGAGATGACTTTCCCAATACAAAAGTTCACCGGAGATGACTTTCCCAATACAAAGTTCACCGGAGATGACTTTCCCAATACAAAAGTTCACCGGAGATGACTTTCCCAATACAAAAGTTCACCGGAGATGACTTTTCCCATACAAAAGTTCACCGGAGATGACTTTCCCAATATAAAAGTTCACCGGAGATGACTTTCCCAATACAAAAGTTGACCGGAGATGACTTTTCCCATACAAAAGTTCACCGGAGATGACTTTCCCAATACAAAAGTTCACCGGAGATGACTTTCCCAATACAAAAGTTCACCGGAGATGACTTTCCCAATACAAAAGTTCACCGGAGATGACTTTCCCAATACAAAAGTTCACCGGAGATGATTTTCCCAATACAAAAGTTCACCGGAGATGACTTTCCCAATACAAAAGTTCACCGGAGATGACTTTCCCAATACAAAAGTTCACCGGAGATGACTTTTCCCATACAAAAGTTCACCGGAGATGACTTTCCCAATACAAAAGTTCACCGGAGATGACTTTCCCAACACAAAAGTTCACCGGAGATGACTTTCCCAATACAAAAGTTCACCGGAGATGACTTTTCCCATACAAAAGTTCACCGGAGATGACTTTCCCAATACAAAAGTTCACCGGGCATGACTTTCCCAAAACAAAAGTTCACCGGAGATGACTTTTCCCATACAAAAGTTCACCGGAGATGACTTTCCCAATACAAAAGTTCACCGGAGATGACTTTTCCCATACAAAAGTTCACCGGAGATGACTTTCCCAATACAAAAGTTCACCGGAGATGACTTTCCCAATACAAAAGTTCACCGGAGATGACTTTCCCAATACAAAAGTTCACCGGAGATGACTTTTCCCATACAAAAGTTCACCGGAGATGACTTTCCCAATACAAAAGTTCACCGGAGATGACTTTCCCAATACAAAAGTTCACCGGAGATGACTTTCCCAATACAAAAGTTCACCGGGCATGACTTTCCCAATACAAAAGTTCACCGGAGATGACTTTTCCCATACAAAAGTTCACCGGAGATGACTTTTCCCATACAAAAGTTCACCGGAGATGACTTTCCCAATACAAAAGTTCACCGGAGATGACTTTTCCCATACAAAAGTTCACCGGAGATGACTTTCCCAATACAAAAGTTCACCGGGCATGACTTTCCCAATACAAAAGTTCACCGGAGATGACTTTCCCAATACAAAAGTTCACCGGGCATGACTTTCCCAAAACAAAAGTTCACCGGGCATGACTTTCCCAATATAAAAGTTCACCGGGCATGACTTTCCCAATACAAAAGTTCACCGGAGATGACTTTTCCCATACAAAAGTTCACCGGAGATGACTTTCCCAATACAAAAGTTCACCGGAGATGACTTTTCCCATACAAAAGTTCACCGGAGATGACTTTCCCAATACAAAAGTTCACCGGAGATGACTTTTCCCATACAAAAGTTCACCGGAGATGACTTTTCCCATACAAAAGTTCACCGGAGATGACTTTCCCAATACAAAAGTTCACCGGAGATGACTTTTCCCATACAAAAGTTCACCGGAGATTACTTTCCCAATACAAAAGTTCACCGGAGATGACTTTTCCCATACAAAAGTTCACCGGGCATGACTTTCCCAATACAAAAGTTCACCGGAGATGACTTTTCCCATACAAAAATTCACCGGAGATGACTTTCCCAATACAAAAGTTCACCGGGCATGACTTTCCCAATACAAAAGTTCACCGGAGATGACTTTTCCCATACAAAAGTTCACCGGAGATGACTTTCCCAATACAAAAGTTCACCGGAGATGACTTTCCCAATACAAAAGTTCACCGGAGATGACTTTTCCCATACAAAAGTTCACCGGAGATGACTTTCCCAATACAAAAGTTCACCGGAGATGACTTTCCCAATACAAAAGTTCACCGGAGATGACTTTCCCAATACAAAAGTTCACCGGAGATGACTTTCCCAATACAAAAGTTCACCGGAGATGACTTTTCCCATACAAAAGTTCACCGGAGATGACTTTCCCAATACAAAAGTTCACCGGGCATGACCTTCCCAAAACAAAAGTTCACCGGAGACGACTTTTCCCATACAAAAGTTCACCGTAGATGACTTTCCCAATACAAAAGTTCACCGGAGATGACTTTTCCCATACAAAAGTTCACCGGAGATGACTTTCCCAATACAAAAGTTCACCGGAGATGACTTTCCCAATACAAAAGTTCACCGGAGATGACTTTCCCAATACAAAAGTTCACCGGAGATGACTTTCCCAATACAAAAGTTCACCGGAGATGACTTTTCCCATACAAAAGTTCACCGGAGATGACTTTCCCAATACAAAAGTTCACCGGAGATGACTTTCCCAATACAAAAGTTCACCGGAGATGACTTTCCCAATACAAAAGTTCACCGGGCATGACTTTCCCAATACAAAAGTTCACCGGAGATGACTTTTCCCATACAAATGTTCACCGGAGATGACTTTTCCCATACAAAAGTTCACCGGAGATGACTTTCCCAATACAAAAGTTCACCGGAGATGACTTTTCCCATACAAAAGTTCACCGGAGATGACTTTCCCAATACAAAAGTTCACAGGAGATGACTTTTCCCATACAAAAGTTCACCGGAGATGACTTTCCCAATACAAAAGTTCACCGGGCATGACTTTCCCAATACAAAAGTTCACCGGAGATGACTTTCCCAATACAAAAGTTCACCGGGCATGACTTTCCCAAAACAAAAGTTCACCGGGCATGACTTTCCCAATATAAAAGTTCACCGGGCATGACTTTCCCAATACAAAAGTTCACCGGAGATGACTTTCCCAATACAAAAGTTCACCGGAGATGACTTCCCCAATACAAAAGTTCACCGGGCATGACTTTCCCAATACAAAAGTTCACCGGAGATGACTTTTCCCATACAAAAGTTCACCGGGCATGACTTTCCCAATACAAAAGTTCACCGGGCATGACTTTCCCAATACAAAAGTTCACCGGGCATGACTTTCCCAATACAAAAGTTCACCGGGCATGACTTTCCCAATACAAAAGTTCACCGGAGATGACTTTCCCAATACAAAAGTTCACCGGAGATGACTTTTCCCATAAAAAAGTTCACCGGAGATGACTTTTCCCATACAAAAGTTCACCGGGCATGACTTTCCCAATACAAAAGTTCACCGGAGATGACTTTCCCAATACAAAAGTTCACCGGGCATGACTTTTCCCATACAAAAGTTCACCGGAGATGACTTTCCCAATACAAAAGTTCACCGGAGATGACTTTTCCCATACAAAAGTTCACCGGAGATGACTTTCCCAATACAAAAGTTCACCGGAGATGACTTTTCCCATACAAAAGTTCACCGGAGATGACTTTCCCAATACAAAAGTTCACCGGAGATGACTTTCCCAATACAAAAGTTCACCGGAGATGACTTTTCCCATACAAAAGTTCACCGGAGATGACTTTCCCAATACAAAAGTTCACCGGAGATGACTTTTCCCATACAAAAGTTCACCGGAGATGACTTTCCCAATACAAAAGTTCACCGGGCATGACTTTCCCAATACAAAAGTTCACCGGAGATGACTTTTCCCATACAAAAGTTCACCGGAGATGACTTTCCCAATACAAAAGTTCACCGGAGATGACTTTTCCCATACAAAAGTTCATCGGAGATGACTTTTCCCATACAAAAGTTCACCGGAGATGACTTTCCCAATACAAAAGTTCACCGGAGATGACTTTTCCCATACAAAAGTTCACCGGAGATGACTTTCCCAATACAAAAGTTCACCGGAGATGACTTTCCCAATACAAAAGTTCACCGGAGATGACTTTTCCCATACAAAAGTTCACCGGAGATGACTTTCCCAATACAAAAGTTCACCGGAGATGACTTTCCCAATACAAAAGTTCACCGGAGATGACTTTCCCAATACAAAAGTTCACCGGAGATGACTTTTCCCATACAAAAGTTCACCGGAGATGACTTTCCCAATACAAAAGTTCACCGGAGATGACTTTCCCAATACAAAAGTTCACCGGAGATGACTTTCCCAATACAAAAGTTCACCGGAGATGACTTTTCCCATACAAAAGTTCACCGGAGATGACTTTCCCAATACAAAAGTTCACCGGAGATGACTTTCCCAATATAAAAGTTCACCGGGCATGACTTTCCCAATACAAAAGTTCACCGGAGATGACTTTCCCAATACAAAAGTTCACCGGAGATGACTTTCCCAATACAAAAGTTCACCGGAGATGCCTTTTCCCATACAAAAGTTCACCGGAGATGACTTTTCCCATACAAAAGTTCACCGGAGATGACTTTTCCCATACAAAAGTTCACCGGGCATGACTTTCCCAATACAAAAGTTCACCGGGCATGACTTTCCCAATACAAAAGTTCACCGGAGATGACTTTCCCAATACAAAAGTTCACCGGAGATGACTTTCCCAATATAAAAGTTCACCGGGCATGACTTTCCCAATACAAAAGTTCACCGGGCACGACTTTCCCAATACAAAAGTTCACCGGAGATGACTTTCCCAATACAAAAGTTCACCAGGCATGACTTTCCCAATACAAAAGTTCACCGGCGATGACTTTCCCAATACAAAAGTTCACCGGAGATGACTTTTCCCATACAAAAGTTCACCGGAGATGACTTTCCCAATACAAAAGTTCACCGGAGATGACTTTTCCCATACAAAAGTTCACCGGAGATGACTTTCCCAATACAAAAGTTCACCGGGCATGACTTTCCCAAAACAAAAGTTCACCGGGCATGACTTTCCCAATATAAAAGTTCACCGGGCATGACTTTCCCAATACAAAAGTTCACCGGAGATGACTTTCCCAATACAAAAGTTCACCGGAGATGACTTTCCCAATACAAAAGTTCACCGGAGATGACTTTTCCCATACAAAAGTTCACCGGAGATGACTTTCCCAATACAAAAGTTCACCGGGCATGACTTTCCCAATACAAAAGTTCACCGGAGATGACTTTTCCCATACAAAAGTTCACCGGAGATGACTTTTCCCATACAAAAGTTCACCGGAGATGACTTTCCCATACAAAAGTTCACCGGAGATGACTTTTCCCCTACAAAAGTTCACCGGAGATGACTTTCCCAATACAAAAGTTCACCGGGCATGACTTTCCCAATACAAAAGTTCACCGGAGATGACTTTCCCAATATAAAAGTTCACCGGAGATGACTTTCCCAATACAAAAGTTCACCGGGCATGACTTTCCCAATATAAAAGTTCACCGGAGATGACTTTCCCAATACAAAAGTTCACCGGAGATGACTTTTCCCATACAAAAGTTCACCGGAGATGACTTTTCCCATACAAAAGTTCACCGGAGATGACTTTTCCCATACAAAAGTTCACCGGAGATGAATTTTCCCGTACAAAAGTTCACCGGAGATGACTTTTCCCATACAAAAGTTCACCGGAGATGACTTTTCCCATACAAAAGTTCACCGGAGATGACTTTTCCCATACAAAAGTTCACCGGTGATGACTTTCCCAATACAAAAGTTCACCGGAGATGACTTTCCCAATACAAAAGTTCACCGGAGATGACTTTCCCAATACAAAAGTTCACCGGAGATGACTTTTCCCATACAAAAGTTCACCGGAGATGACTTTCCCAATACAAAAGTTCACCGGAGATAACTTTCCCAATACAAAAGTTCACCGGAGATGACTTTTCCCATACAAAAGTTCACCGGAGATGACTTTCCCAATACAAAAGTTCACCGGAGATGACTTTTCCCATACAAAAGTTCACCGGAGATGACTTTCCCAATACAAAAGTTCACCGGAGATGACTTTCCCAATACAAAAGTTCACCGGAGATGACTTTTCCCATACAAAAGTTCACCGGAGATGACTTTCCCAATACAAAAGTTCACCGGAGATGACTTTCCCAATACAAAAGTTCACCGGAGATGACTTTTCCCATACAAAAGTTCACCGGAGATGACTTTCCCAATACAAAAGTTCACCGGAGATGACTTTCCCAATATAAAAGTTCACCGGGCATGACTTTCCCAATACAAAAGTTCACCGGAGATGACTTTTCCCATACAAAAGTTCACCGGAGATGACTTTCCCAATACAAAAGTTCACCGGAGATGACTTTTCCCATACAAAAGTTCACCGGAGATGACTTTCCCAATACAAAAGTTTACCGGAGATGACTTTTCCCATACAAAAGTTCACCGGAGATGACTTTTCCCATACAAAAGTTCACCGGAGATGACTTTCCCAATACAAAAGTTCACCGGAGATGACTTTCCCAATATAAAAGTTCACCGGGCATGACTTTCCCAATACAAAAGTTCACCGGAGATGACTTTTCCCATACAAAAGTTCACCGGAGATGACTTTCCCAATACAAAAGTTCACCGGAGATGACTTTTCCCATACAAAAGTTCACCGGAGATGACTTTCCCAATACAAAAGTTCACCGGAGATGACTTTCCCAATACAAAAGTTCACCGGAGATGACTTTTCCCATACAAAATTTCACCGGAGATGACTTTTCCCATACAAAAGTTCACCGGGCATGACTTTCCCAATACAAAAGTTCACCGGGCATGACTTTCCCAATACAAAAGTTCACCTTGCATGACTTTTCCCATACAAAAGTTCAGCGGAGATGACTTTCCCAATACAAAAGTTCACCGGAGATGACTTTTCCCATACAAAAGTTCACCGGAGATGACTTTCCCAATACAAAAGTTCACCGGAGATGACTTTTCCCATACAAAAGTTCACCGGAGATGACTTTCCCAATACAAAAGTTCACCGGAGATGACTTTCCCAATACAAAAGTTCACCGGAGATGACTTTTCCCATACAAAAGTTCACCGGAGATGACTTTCCCAATACAAAAGTTCACCGGAGATGACTTTTCCCATACAAAAGTTCACCGGAGATGACTTTCCCAATACAAAAGTTCACCGGAGATGACTTTCCCAATACAAAAGTTCACCGGAGATGACTTTTCCCATACAAAAGTTCACCGGAGATGACTTTCCCAATACAAAAGTTCACCGGAGATGACTTTCCCAATACAAAAGTTCACCGGAGATGACTTTCCCAATACAAAAGTTCACCGGAGATGACTTTTCCAATACAAAAGTTCACCGGAGATGACTTTTCCCATACAAAAGTTCACCGGAGATGACTTTCCCAATACAAAAGTTCCCCGGAGATGACTTTTCCAATACAAAAGTTCACCGGAGATGACTTTTCCCATACAAAAGTTCACCGGAGATGACTTTTCCCATACAAAAGTTCACCGGAGATGACTTTCCCAATACAAAAGTTCACCGGAGATGATTTTTCCCATACAAAAGTTCACCGGAGATGAATTTCCCAATACAAAAGTTCACCGGAGATGACTTTTCCCATACAAAAGTTCACCGGAGATGACTTTTCCCATACAAAAGTTCACCGGAGATGACTTTTCCCATACAAAAGTTCACCGGAGATGACTTTTCCCATACAAAAGTTCACCGAAGATGACTTTTCCCATACAAAAGTTCACCGGAGATGACTTTTTCCATACAAAAGTTCACCGGAGATGACTTTCCCAATACAAAAGTTCACCGGAGATGACTTTCCCAATACAAAAGTTCACCGGAGATGACTTTTCCCATACAAAAGTTCACCGGAGATGACTTTCCCAATACAAAAGTTCACCGGAGATGACTTTCCCAATACAAAAGTTCACCGGAGATGACTTTTCCCATACAAAAGTTCACCGGAGATGACTTTCCCAATACAAAAGTTCACCGGAGATGACTTTTCCCATACAAAAGTTCACCGGAGATGACTTTCCCAATACAAAAGTTCACCGGAGATGACTTTTCCCATACAAAAGTTCACCGGAGATGTCTTTTCCCATACAAAAGTTCACCGGAGATGACTTTCCCAATACAAAAGTTCACCGGAGATGACTTTTCCCATACAAAAGTTCACCGGAGATGACTTTCCCAATACAAAAGTTCACCGGAGATGACTTTTCCCATACAAAAGTTCACCGAGCATGACTTTCCCAATACAAAAGTTCACCGGGCATGACTTTCCCAATACAAAAGTTCACCGGAGATGACTTTTCCCATACAAAAGTTCACCGGAGATGACTTTCCCAATACAAAAGTTCACCGGGCATGACTTTCCCAATACAAAAGTTCACCGGAGATGACTTTTCCCATACAAAAGTTCACCGGAGATGACTTTCCCAATACAAAAGTTCACCGGAGATGACTTTCCCAATACAAAAGTTCACCGGAGATGACTTTTCCCATACAAAAGTTCACCGGAGATGACTTTCCCAATACAAAAGTTCACCGGAGATGACTTTTCCCATACAAAAGTTCACCGGAGATGACTTTCCCAATACAAAAGTTCACCGGAGATGACTTTCCCAATACAAAAGTTCACCGGAGATGACTTTTCCCATACAAAAGTTCACCGGAGATGACTTTCCCAATACAAAAGTTCACCGGGCATGACTTTCCCAAAACAAAAGTTCACCGGAGATGACTTTTCCCATACAAAAGTTCACCGGAGATGACTTTCCCAATACAAAAGTTCACCGGAGATGACTTTTCCCATACAAAAGTTCACCGGAGATGACTTTCCCAATACAAAAGTTCACCGGAGATGACTTTCCCAATACAAAAGTTCACCGGAGATGACTTTCCCAATACAAAAGTTCACCGGAGATGACTTTTCCCATACAAAAGTTCACCGGAGATGACTTTCCCAATACAAAAGTTCACCGGAGATGACTTTCCCAATACAAAAGTTCACCGGAGATGACTTTCCCAATACAAAAGTTCACCGGGCATGACTTTCCCAATACAAAAGTTCACCGGAGATGACTTTTCCCATACAAAAGTTCACCGGAGATGACTTTTCCCATACAAAAGTTCACCGGAGATGACTTTCCCAATACAAAAGTTCACCGGAGATGACTTTCCCAATACAAAAGTTCACCGAGCACGACTTTCCCAATACAAAAGTTCACCGGAGATGACTTTCCCAATACAAAAGTTCACCGGAGATGACTTTCCCAATACAAAAGTTCACCGGGCATGACTTTCCCAAAACAAAAGTTCACCGGGCATGACTTTCCCAATATAAAAGTTCACCGGGCATGAATTTCCCAATACAAAAGTTCACCGGAGATGACTTTCCCAATACAAAAGTTCACCGGAGATGACTTCCCCAATACAAAAGTTCACCGGGCATGACTTTCCCAATACAAAAGTTCACCGGAGATGACTTTTCCCATACAAAAGTTCACCGGGCATGACTTTCCCAATACAAAAGTTCACCGGGCATGACTTTCCCAATACAAAAGTTCACCGGGCATGACTTTCCCAAAACAAAAGTTCACCGGGCATGGCTTTCCCAATACAAAAGTTCACCGGAGATGACTTTCCCAATACAAAAGTTCACCGGAGATGACTTTTCCCATAAAAAAGTTCACCGGAGATGACTTTTCCCATACAAAAGTTCACCGGGCATGACTTTCCCAATACAAAAGTTCACCGGAGATGACTTTCCCAATACAAAAGTTCACCGGGCATGACTTTTCCCATACAAAAGTTCACCGGAGATGACTTTCCCAATACAAAAGTTCACCGGAGATGACTTTTCCCATACAAAAGTTCACCGGAGATGACTTTCCCAATACAAAAGTTCACCGGAGATGACTTTTCCCATACAAAAGTTCACCGGAGATGACTTTCCCAATACAAAAGTTCACCGGAGATGACTTTCCCAATACAAAAGTTCACCGGAGATGACTTTTCCCATACAAAAGTTCACCGGAGATGACTTTCCCAATACAAAAGTTCACCGGAGATGACTTTTCCCATTCAAAAGTTCACCGGAGATGACTTTCCCAATACAAAAGTTCACCGGGCATGACTTTCCCAATACAAAAGTTCACCGGAGATGACTTTTCCCATACAAAAGTTCACCGGAGATGACTTTCCCAATACAAAAGTTCACCGGAGATGACTTTTCCCATACAAAAGTTCACCGGAGATGACTTTCCCAATACAAAAGTTCACCGGAGATGACTTTCCCAATACAAAAGTTCACCGGAGATGACTTTTCCCATACAAAAGTTCACCGGAGATGAGTTTCCCAATACAAAAGTTCACCGGAGATGACTTTTCCCATACAAAAGTTCACCGGAGATGACTTTTCCCATACAAAAGTTCACCGGAGATGACTTTCCCAATACAAAAGTTCACCGGAGATGACTTTTCCCATACAAAAGTTCACCGGAGATGACTTTCCCAATACAAAAGTTCACCGGAGATGACTTTCCCAATACAAAAGTTCACCGGAGATGACTTTTCCCATACAAAAGTTCACCGGAGATGACTTTCCCAATACAAAAGTTCACCGGAGATGACTTTCCCAATACAAAAGTTCACCGGAGATGACTTTCCCAATACAAAAGTTCACCGGAGATGACTTTTCCCATACAAAAGTTCACCGGAGATGACTTTCCCAATACAAAAGTTCACCGGAGATGACTTTCCCAATACAAAAGTTCACCGGAGATGACTTTCCCAATACAAAAGTTCACCGGAGATGACTTTTCCCATACAAAAGTTCACCGGAGATGACTTTCCCAATACAAAAGTGCACCGGAGATGACTTTCCCAATATAAAAGTTCACCGGGCATGACTTTCCCAATACAAAAGTTCACCGGAGATGACTTTCCCAATACAAAAGTTCACCGGAGATGACTTTCCCAATACAAAAGTTCACCGGAGATGACTTTTCCCATACAAAAGTTCACCGGAGATGACTTTTCCCATACAAAAGTTCACCGGAGATGACTTTTCCCATACAAAAGTTCACCGGGCATGACTTTCCCAATACAAAAGTTCACCGGGCATGACTTTCCCAATACAAAAGTTCACCGGAGATGACTTTCCCAATACAAAAGTTCACCGGAGATGACTTTCCCAATATAAAAGTTCACCGGGCATGACTTTCCCAATACAAAAGTTCACCGGGCACGACTTTCCCAATACAAAAGTTCACCGGAGATGACTTTCCCAATACAAAAGTTCACCGGGCATGACTTTCCCAATACAAAAGTTCACCGGCGATGACTTTCCCAATACAAAAGTTCACCGGAGATGACTTTCCCAATACAAAAGTTCACCGGAGATGACTTTCCCAATACAAAAGTTCACCGGAGATGACTTTTCCCATACAAAAGTTCACCGGAGATGACTTTCCCAATACAAAAGTTCACCGGAGATGACTTTCCCAATACAAAAGTTCACCGGAGATGACTTTCCCAATACAAAAGTTCACCGGAGATGACTTTTCCCATACAAAAGTTCACCGGAGATGACTTTCCCAATACAAAAGTTCACCGGAGATGACTTTCCCAATACAAAAGTTCACCGGAGATGACTTTCCCAATACAAAAGTTCACCGGAGATGACTTTCCCAATACAAAAGTGCACCGGAGATGACTTTCCCAATATAAAAGTTCACCGGGCATGACTTTCCCAATACAAAAGTTCACCGGAGATGACTTTCCCAATACAAAAGTTCACCGGAGATGACTTTCCCAATACAAAAGTTCACCGGAGATGACTTTTCCCATACAAAAGTTCACCGGAGATGACTTTTCCCATACAAAAGTTCACCGGAGATGACTTTTCCCATACAAAAGTTCACCGGGCATGACTTTCCCAATACAAAAGTTCACCGGGCATGACTTTCCCAATACAAAAGTTCACCGGAGATGACTTTCCCAATATAAAAGTTCACCGGAGATGACTTTCCCAATATAAAAGTTCACCGGGCATGACTTTCCCAATACAAAAGTTCACCGGGCACGACTTTCCCAATACAAAAGTTCACCAGAGATGACTTTCCCAATATAAAAGTTCACCGGGCATGACTTTCCCAATACAAAAGTTCACCGGAGATGACTTTCCCAATACAAAAGTTCACCGGAGATGACTTTCCCAATACAAAAGTTCACCGGAGATGACTTTTCCCATACAAAAGTTCACCGGAGATGACTTTTCCCATACAAAAGTTCACCGGAGATGACTTTTCCCATACAAAAGTTCACCGGGCATGACTTTCCCAATACAAAAGTTCACCGGGCATGACTTTCCCAATATAAAAGTTCACCGGGCATGACTTTCCCAATACAAAAGTTCACCGGGCACGACTTTCCCAATACAAAAGTTCACCGGAGATGACTTTCCCAATACAAAAGTTCACCGGGCATGACTTTCCCAATACAAAAGTTCACCGGCGATGACTTTCCCAATACAAAAGTTCACCGGAGATGACTTTCCCAATACAAAAGTTCACCGGAGATGACTTTCCCAATACAAAAGTTCACCGGAGATGACTTTTCCCATACAAAAGTTCACCGGAGATGACTTTCCCAATACAAAAGTTCACCGGAGATGACTTTCCCAATACAAAAGTTCACCGGAGATGACTTTCCCAATACAAAAGTTCACCGGGCATGACTTTCCCAAAACAAAAGTTCACCGGGCATGACTTTCCCAATATAAAAGTTCACCGGGCATAACTTTCCCAATACAAAAGTTCACCGGAGATGACTTTCCCAATACAAAAGTTCACCGGAGATGACTTTTCCCATACAAAAGTTCACCGGAGATGACTTTCCCAATACAAAAGTTCACCGGGCATGACTTTCCCAATACAAAAGTTCACCGGAGATGACTTTTCCCATACAAAAGTTCACCGGAGATGGCTTTTCCCATACAAAAGTTCACCGGAGATGACTTTCCCATACAAAAGTTCACCGGAGATGACTTTTTCCCATACAAAAGTTCACCGGAGATGACTTTCCCATTACAAAAGTTCACCGGACATGACTTTCCCAATACAAAAGTTCACCGGAGATGACTTTCCCAATATAAAAGTTCACCGGAGATGACTTTCCCAATACAAAAGTTCACCGGGCATGACTTTCCCAATATAAAAGTTCACCGGAGATGACTTTCCCAATACAAAAGTTAACCGGAGATGACTTTTCCCATACAAAAGTTCACCGGAGATGACTTTTCCCATACAAAAGTTCACCGGAGATGACTTTTCCCATACAAAAGTTCACCGGAGATGACTTTTCCCATACAAAAGTTCATCGGAGATGACTTTTCCCATACAAAAGTTCACCGGAGATGACTTTTCCCATACAAAAGTTCACCGGAGATGACTTTTCCCATACAAAAGTTCACCGGTGATGACTTTCCCAATACAAAAGTTCACCGGAGATGACTTTCCCAATACAAAAGTTCACCGGAGATGACTTTCCCAATACAAAAGTTCACCGGAGATGACTTTTCCCATACAAAAGTTCACCGGAGATGACTTTCCCAATACAAAAGTTCACCGGAGATGACTTTCCCAATACAAAAGTTCACCGGAGATGACTTTTCCCATACAAAAGTTCACCGGAGATGACTTTCCCAATACAAAAGTTCACCGGAGATGACTTTTCCCATACAAAAGTTCACCGGAGATGACTTTCCCAATACAAAAGTTCACCGGAGATGACTTTCCCAATACAAAAGTTCACCGGAGATGACTTTTCCCATACAAAAGTTCACCGGAGATGACTTTCCCAATACAAAAGTTCACCGGAGATGACTTTCCCAATACAAAAGTTCACCGGAGATGACTTTTCCCATACAAAAGTTCACCGGAGATGACTTTCCCAATACAAAAGTTCACCGGAGATGACTTTCCCAATATAAAAGTTCACCGGGCATGACTTTCCCAATACAAAAGTTCACCGGAGATGACTTTTCCCATACAAAAGTTCACCGGAGATGACTTTCCCAATACAAAAGTTCACCGGAGATGACTTTTCCCATACAAAAGTTCACCGGAGATGACTTTCCCAATACAAAAGTTCACCGGAGATGACTTTTCCCATACAAAAGTTCACCGGAGATGACTTTTCCCATACAAAAGTTCACCGGAGATGACTTTCCCAATACAAAAGTTCACCGATGATGACTTTCCCAATATAAAAGTTCACCGGGCATGACTTTCCCAATACAAAAGTTCACCGGAGATGACTTTTCCATACAAAAGTTCACCGGAGATGACTTTCCCAATACAAAAGTTCACCGGAGATGACTTTTCCCATACAAAAGTTCACCGGAGATGACTTTCCCAATACAAAAGTTCACCGGAGATGACTTTCCCAATACAAAAGTTCACCGGAGATGACTTTTCCCATACAAAAGTTCACCGGAGATGACTTTTCCCATACAAAAGTTCACCGGGCATGACTTTCCCAATACAAAAGTTCAACGGGCATGACTTTCCCAATACAAAAGTTCACCGGCATGACTTTTCCCATACAAAAGTTCACCGGAGATGACTTTCCCAATACAAAAGTTCACCGGAGATGACTTTTCCCATACAAAAGTTCACCGGAGATGACTTTCCCAATACAAAAGTTCACCGGAGATGACTTTTCCCATACAAAAGTTCACCGGAGATGACTTTCCCAATACAAAAGTTCACCGGAGATGACTTTCCCAATACAAAAGTTCACCCGAGATGACTTTTCCCATACAAAAGTTCACCGGAGATGACTTTCCCAATACAAAAGTTCACCGGAGATGACTTTTCCCATACAAAAGTTCACCGGAGATGACTTTCCCAATACAAAAGTTCACCGGAGATGACTTTCCCAATACAAAAGTTCACCGGAGATGACTTTTCCCATACAAAAAGTTCACCGGAGATGACTTTCCCAATACAAAAGTTCACCGGAGATGACTTTCCCATACAAAAGTTCACCGGAGATGACTTTTCCCATACAAAAGTTCACCGGAGATGACTTTTCCCATACAAAAGTTCACCGGAGATGACTTTTCCCATACAAAAGTTCACCGGAGATGACTTTTCGCATACAAAAGTTCACCGGAGATGACTTTTCCCATACAAAAGTTCACCGGAGATGACTTTCCCAATACAAAAGTTCACCGGAGATGACTTTCCCAATACAAAAGTTCACCGGAGATGACTTTCCCAATACAAAAGTTCACCGGAGATGACTTTTCCCATACAAAAGTTCACCGGAGATGACTTTCCCAATACAAAAGTTCACCGGAGATGACTTTTCCCATACAAAAGTTCACCGGAGATGACTTTCCCAATACAAAAGTTCACCGGAGATGACTTTCCCAATACAAAAGTTCACCGGAGATGACTTTTCCCATACAAAAGTTCACCGGAGATGACTTTCCCAATACAAAAGTTCACCGGAGATGACTTTTCCCATACAAAAGTTCACCGGAGATGACTTTCCCAATACAAAAGTTCACCGGAGATGACTTTCCCAATACAAAAGTTCACCGGAGATGACTTTTCCCATACAAAAGTTTACCGGAGATGACTTTCCCAATACAAAAGTTCACCGGAGATGACTTTCCCAATACAAAAGTTCACCGGAGATGACTTTTCCCATACAAAAGTTCACCGGAGATGACTTTCCCAATACAAAAGTTCACCGGAGATGGCTTTCCCAATATAAAAGTTCACCGGGCATGACTTTCCCAATACAAAAGTTCACCGGAGATGACTTTTCCCATACAAAAGTTCACCGGAGATGACTTTCCCAATACAAAAGTTCACCGGAGATGACTTTCCCATACAAAAGTTCACCGGAGATGACTTTCCCAATACAAAAGTTCACCGGAGATGACTTTTCCCATACAAAAGTTCACCGGAGATGACTTTTCCCATACAAAAGTTCACCGGAGATGACTTTCCCAATACAAAAGTTCACCGGAGATGACTTTCCCAATATAAAAGTTCACCGGGCATGACTTTCCCAATACAAAAGTTCACCGGAGATGACTTATCCCATACAAAAGTTCACCGGAGATGACTTTCCCAATACAAAAGTTCACCGGAGATGACTTTTCCCATACAAAAGTTCACCGGAGATGACTTTTCCAATACAAAAGTTCACCGGAGATGACTTTCCCAATACAAAAGTTCACCGGAGATGACTTTTCCCATACAAAAGTTCACCGGAGATGACTTTTCCCATACAAAAGTTCACCGGGCATGACTTTCCCAATACAAAAGTTCACCGGGCATGACTTTCCCAATACAAAAGTTCACCGGGCATGACTTTTCCCATACAAAAGTTCAGCGGAGATGACTTTCCCAATACAAAAGTTCACCGGAGATGACTTTTCCCATACAAAAGTTCACCGGAGATGACTTTCCCAATACAAAAGTTCACCGGAGATGACTTTTCCCATACAAAAGTTCACCGGAGATGACTTTCCCAATACAAAAGTTCACCGGAGATGACTTTCCCAATACAAAAGTTCACCGGAGATGACTTTCCCAATACAAAAGTTCACCGGAGATGACTTTCCCAATACAAAAGTTCACCGGAGATGACTTTCCCAATACAAAAGTTCACCGGAGATGACTTTCCCATACAAAAGTTCACCGGAGATGACTTTCCCAATACAAAAGTTCACCGGAGATGACTTTCCCAATACAAAAGTTCACCGGAGATGACTTTCCCAATACAAAAGTTCACCGGAGATGACTTTCCCATACAAAAGTTCACCGGAGATGACTTTCCCAATACAAAAGTTCACCGGAGATGACTTTTCCCATACAAAAGTTCACCGGAGATGACTTTTCCCATACAAAAGTTCACCGGAGATGACTTTTCCCATACAAAAGTTCACCGGAGATGACTTTTCCCATACAAAAGTTCACCGGAGATGACTTTCCCAATACAAAAGTTCACCGGAGATGACTTTCCCAATACAAAAGTTCACCGGAGATGACTTTTCCCATACAAAAGTTCACGGAGATGACTTTCCCATACAAAAGTTCACGGAGATGACTTTTCCCATACAAAAGTTCACCGGAGATGACTTTTCCCAATACAAAAGTTCACCGGAGATGACTTTTCCCATACAAAAGTTCACCGGAGCTGACTTTCCCAATACAAAAGTTCACCGGAGATGACTTTTCCCATACAAAAGTTCCACCGGACTGACTTTCCCCAATACAAAAGTTCACCGAGATGACTTTCCCAATACAAAAGTTCACCGGAGATGACTTTTCCCATACAAAAGTTCACCGGAGATGACTTTCCCAATACAAAAGTTCACCGGAGATGACTTTTCCCATACAAAAGTTCACCGGAGATGACTTTCCCATACAAAAGTTCACCGGAGATGACTTTCCCAATACAAAAGTTCACCGGAGATGACTTTTCCCATACAAAAGTTCACCGGAGATGACTTTCCCAATACAAAAGTTCACCGGAGATGACTTTCCCAATACAAAAGTTCACCGGAGATGACTTTTCCCATACAAAAGTTCACCGGAGATGACTTTCCCAATACAAAAGTTCACCGGAGATGACTTTTCCCATACAAAAGTTCACCGGAGATGACTTTCCCAATACAAAAGTTCACCGGAGATGACTTTTCCCATACAAAAGTTCACCGGAGATGACTTTTCCCATACAAAAGTTCACCGGAGATGACTTTCCCAATACAAAAGTTCACCGGAGATGACTTTTCCCATACAAAAGTTCACCGGAGATGACTTTCCCAATACAAAAGTTCACCGGAGATGACTTTCCCAATACAAAAGTTCACCGGGCATGACTTTCCCAATACAAAAGTTCACCGGAGATGACTTTCCCAATACAAAAGTTCACCGGAGATGACTTTTTCCCATACAAAAGTTCACCGGAGATGACTTTCCCAATACAAAAGTTCACCGGAACATGACTTTCCAATACAAAAGTTCACCGGAGATGACTTTTCCCATACAAAAGTTCACCGGAATGACTTTCCCAATACAAAAGTTCACCGGAGATGACTTTCCCAATACAAAAGTTCACCGGAGATGACTTTTCCCAATACAAAAGTTCACCGGAGATGACTTTCCCAATACAAAAGTTCACCGGAGATGACTTTCCCAATACAAAAGTTCACCGGAGATGACTTTCCCAATACAAAAGTTCACCGGAGATGACTTTCCCATACAAAAGTTCACCGGAGATGACTTTTCCCATACAAAAGTTCACCGGAGATGACTTTCCCAATACAACAGTTCACCGGGCATGACTTAACCAAAACAAAAGTTCACCGGAGATGACTTTTCCCATACAAAAGTTCACCGGAGATGACTTTCCCCAATACAAAAGTTCACCGGAGATGACTTTCCCATACAAAAGTTCACCGGAGATGACTTTCCCAATACAAAAGTTCACCGGAGATGACTTTCCCAATACAAAAGTTCACCGGAGATGACTTTCCCAATACAAAAGTTCACCGGAGATGACTTTTCCCATACAAAAGTTCACCGGAGATGACTTTCCCAATACAAAAGTTCACCGGAGATGACTTTCCCAATACAAAAGTTCACCGGAGATGACTTTCCCAATACAAAAGTTCACCGGGCGATGACTTTCCCAATACAAAAGTTCACCGGAGATGACTTTTCCCATACAAAAGTTCACCGGAGATGACTTTCCAATACAAAAGTTCACCGGGCATGACTTTTCCAATACAAAAGTTCACCGGAGATGACTTTCCCAATACAAAAGTTCACCGGGCATGACTTTCCCAAAACAAAAGTTCACCGGGCATGACTTTCCCAATACAAAAGTTCACCGGGCATGACTTTCCCAATACAAAAGTTCACCGGAGATGACTTTCCCAATACAAAAGTTCACCGGAGATGACTTCCCCAATACAAAAGTTCACCGGGCATGACTTTTCCAATACAAAAGTTCACCGGAGATGACTTTTCCCATACAAAAGTTCACCGGGCATGACTTTCCCAATACAAAAGTCACCGGGCATGACTTTTCCCAATACAAAAGTTCACCGGGCATGACTTTCCCAATACAAAAGTTCACCGGCATGACTTTCCCAATACAAAAGTTCACCGGAGATGACTTTCCCAATACAAAAGTTCACCGGAGATGACTTTTTCCATAAAAAAGTTCACCGGAGATGACTTTTCCCATACAAAAGTTCACCGGGCATGACTTTCCCAATACAAAAGTTCACCGGAGATGACTTTCCCAATACAAAAGTTCACCGGGCATGACTTTTCCCATACAAAAGTTCACCGGAGATTGACTTTCCCAATACAAAAGTTCACCGGAGATGACTTTTCCCCATACAAAAGTTCACCGGAGATGACTTTTCCAATGCAAAAGTTCACCGGAGATGACTTTTCCCATACAAAAGTTCACCGGAGATGACTTTCCCAATACAAAAGTTCACCGGAGATGACTTTCCCAATACAAAAGTTCACCGGAGATGACTTTTCCCATACAAAAGTTCACCGGAGATGACTTTCCCAATACAAAAGTTCACCGGAGATGACTTTTCCCATACAAAAGTTCACCGGAGATGACTTTCCCAATACAAAAGTTCACCGGAGATGACTTTTCCCATACAAAAGTTCACCGGAGATGACTTTCCCAATACAAAAGTTCACCGGGCATGACTTTCCCAATACAAAAGTTCACCGGAGATGACTTTTCCCCATACAAAAGTTCACCGGAGATGACTTTCCCAATACAAAAGTTCACCGGAGATGACTTTTCCCATACAAAAGTTCACCGGAGATGACTTTCCCAATACAAAAGTTCACCGGAGATGACTTTTCCAATACAAAAGTTCACCGGAGATGACTTTTCCCATACAAAAGTTCACCGGGAGATGACTTTCCCAATACAAAAGTTCACCGGAGATGACTTTTCCCATACAAAAGTTCACCGGAGATGACTTTTCCCATACAAAAGTTCACCGGAGATGACTTTCCCAATACAAAAGTTCACCGGAGATGACTTTTCCCATACAAAAGTTCACCGGAGATGACTTTCCCAATACAAAAGTTCACCGGAGATGACTTTCCCAATACAAAAGTTCACCGGAGATGACTTTTCCCATACAAAAGTTCACCGGAGATGACTTTCCCAATACAAAAGTTCACCGGAGATGACTTTCCCAATACAAAAGTTCACCGGAGATGACTTTCCCAATACAAAAGTTCACCGGAGATGACTTTCCCATACAAAAGTTCACCGGAGATGACTTTCCCAATACAAAAAGTTCACCGGAGATGACTTTCCCAATACAAAAGTTCACCGGAGATGACTTTCCCAATACAAAAGTTCACCGGAGATGACTTTTCCCATACAAAAGTTCACCGGAGATGACTTTCCCAATACAAAAGTTCACCGGAGATGACTTTCCCAATATAAAAGTTCACCGGGCATGACTTTCCCATACAAAAGTTCACCGGAGATGACTTTCCCAATACAAAAGTTCCACCGGAGATGACTTTCCCAATACAAAAGTTCACCGGAGATGACTTTTCCCAATACAAAAGTTCACCGGAGATGACTTTCCCATACAAAAGTTCACCGGAGATGACTTTTCCCATACAAAAGTTCACCGGGCATGACTTTCCCAATACAAAAGTTCACCGGGCATGGCTTTCCCAATACAAAAGTTCACCGGAGATGACTTTCCCAATACAAAAGTTCACCGGAGATGACTTTCCCAATATAAAAGTTCACCGGGCATGACTTTCCCAATACAAAAGTTCACCGGAGACGACTTTCCCAATACAAAAGTTCACCGGAGATGACTTTCCCAATACAAAAGTTCACCGGGCATGACTTTCCAATACAAAAGTTCACCGGAGATGACTTTCCCAATACAAAAGTTCACCGGAGATGACTTTTCCCATACAAAAGTTCACCGGAGATGACTTTCCCAATACAAAAGTTCACCGGAGATGACTTTTCCCATACAAAAGTTCACCGGAGATGACTTTCCCAATACAAAAGTTCACCGGGCATGACTTTCCCAAAACAAAAGTTCACCGGGCATGACTTTCCCAATAAAAAGTTCACCGGGCATGACTTTCCCAATACAAAAGTTCACCGGAGATGACTTTCCCAATACAAAAGTTCACCGGAGCATGACTTTCCCAATACAAAAGTTCACCGGAGATGACTTTTCCCATACAAAGTTCACCGGAGATGACTTTCCCAATACAAAAGTTCACCGGGCATGACTTTCCCAATACAAAAGTTCACCGGAGATGACTTTTCCCATACAAAGTTCACCGGAGATGACTTTTCCCAATACAAAAGTTCACCGGAGCATGACTTTCCAATACAAAAGTTCACCGGAGATGACTTTTCCCATACAAAAGTTCACCGGAGATGACTTTCCCAATACAAAAGTTCACCGGAGATGACTTTCCAATACAAAAGTTCACGGAGATGACTTTTCCCATACAAAAGTTCACCGGAGATGACTTTCCAATACAAAAGTTCACCGGGCATGACTTTCCCAATATAAAAAGTTCACCGGAGATGACTTTCCCAATACAAAAGTTCACCGGAGGATGACTTTTCCCATACAAAAGTTCACCGGAGATGACTTTTCCCATACAAAAGTTCACCGGAGATGACTTTTCCCATACAAAAGTTCACCGGAGATGACTTTTCCCATACAAAAGTTCACCGGAGATGACTTTTCCCATTACAAAAGTTCACCGGAGATGACTTTTCCCATACAAAAGTTCACCGGAGATGACTTTTCCCATACAAAAGTTCACCGGTGATGACTTTCCCAATACAAAAGTTCACCGGAGATGACTTTCCCAATACAAAAGTTCACCGGAGATGACTTTCCCAATACAAATGTTCACCGGAGATGACTTTCCCATACAAAAGTTCACCGGAGATGACTTTCCCAATACAAAAGTTCACCGGAGATGACTTTCCCAATACAAAAGTTCACCGGAGATGACTGTTCCCATACAAAAGTTCACCGGAGATGACTTTCCCAATACAAAAGTTCACCGGAGATGACTTTTCCCATACAAAAGTTCACCGGAGATGACTTTCCAATACAAAAGTTCACCGGAGATGACTTTCCCAATACAAAAGTTCACCGAGATGACTTTTCCCATACAAAAGTTCACCGGAGATGACTTTCCCAATACAAAAGTTCACCGGAGATGACTTTCCCAATACAAAAGTTCACCGGAGATGACTTTTCCCATACAAAAGTTCACCGGAGATGACTTTCCCATACAAAAGTTCACCGGAGATGACTTTCCCAATATAAAAGTTCACCGGGCATGACTTTCCCAATACAAAAGTTCACCGGAGATGACTTTTCCCATACAAAAGTTCACCGGAGATGACCTTCCCAATACAAAAGTTCACCGGAGATGACTTTTCCCATACAAAAGTTCACCGTAGATGACTTTCCCAATACAAAAGTTCACCGGAGATGACTGTTCCTATACAAAAGTTCACCGGAGATGACTTTTCCCATACAAAAGTTCACCGGAGATGACTTTCCCAATACAAAAGTTCACCGGAGATGACTTTCCCAATATAAAAGTTCACCGGGCATGACTTTCCCAATACAAAAGTTCACCGGAGATGACTTTTCCCAATACAAAAGTTCACCGGAGATGACTTTCCCAATACAAAAAGTTCACCGGAGATGACTTTTCCCATACAAAAGTTCACCGGAGATGACTTTCCCAATACAAAAGTTCACCGGAGATGACTTTCCCATACAAAAGTTCACCGGAGATGACTTTCCCAATACAAAAGTTCACCGGAGATGACTTTTCCCAATACAAAAGTTCACCGGGATGACTTTCCCATACAAAAGTTCACCGGGCATGACTTTCCCATACAAAAGTTCACCGGGCATGACTTTCCCAATACAAAAGTTCACCGGATGACTTTCCCAATACAAAAGTTTACCGGAGATGACTTTTCCCATACAAAAGTTCACCGGAGATGACTTTCCCAATACAAAAGTTCACGGAGATGACTTTTCCCATACAAAAGTTCACCGGAGATGACTTTCCAATACAAAAGTTCACCGGAGATGACTTTCCAATACAAAAGTTCACCGGAGATGACTTTTCCCATACAAAAGTTCACCGGAGATGACTTTCCCAATACAAAAGTTCACCGGAGATGACTTTTCCCATACAAAAGTTCACCGGAGATGACTTTCCCAATACAAAAGTTCACCGGAGATGACTTTCCCAATACAAAAGTTCACCGGAGATGACTTTCCCAATACAAAAGTTCACCGGAGATGACTTTCCCAATACAAAAGTTCACCGGAGATGACTTTCCCATACAAAAGTTCACCGGAGATGACTTTCCCAATACAAAAGTTCACCGGAGATGACTTTCCCAATACAAAAGTTCACCGGAGATGACTTTTCCCCATACAAAAGTTCACCAGGAGATGACTTTCCCAATACAAAAGTTCACCGGAGATGACTTTTCCAATACAAAAGTTCACCGGAGATGACTTTTCCCATACAAAAGTTCACCGAAGATGACTTTTCCCAATACAAAAGTTCACCGGAGATGACTTTCCCAATACAAAAGTTCACCGAAGATGACTTTTCCCATACAAAAGTTCACCGGAGATGACTTTCCCAATACAAAAGTTCACCGGAGATGACTTTTCCCATACAAAAGTTCACCGGAGATGACTTTTCCCATACAAAATTTCACCAGAGATGACTTTTCCCATACAAAAGTTCACCGGAGATGACTTTTCCCATACAA